>NW_026947365.1:0-247674 GCF_036323735.1 Rattus norvegicus
TTTCCCACATGGACTGAACAGATTTTGCCCAAGAATGTGTGATTCAGACTGGGAAACGAAGGTTCTGTCCAAACTGAAGAGTAAGCTTCTTTCCGTCTGGAAACACTTAAAATTAAACTTATTTGCGAAGTAACAGGACTTTACTTTTCAAATTACTAGCTGTGTGTTTATGTTCAAAGTCAACTACTTACAAGCTTTTCCCGCTTTGACCGAACAGAATTTGCCTAAGAATGTGTGACTCAGACTGGGAAAGGCAGGTTTTGTCCATATAGAAGAGTATGCTTCTTACTGTCTAGAAACACTTAAAATTAAACTTATTGGCCAAGTAACAGCATTTCACTTTGCAAATTACTAGCTGTGTGTTTATGTTCAACGTCAACTTCTTACAAGCTTTTCCCGCTTTGACCGAACAGAATTTGCCTAAGATTGTGTGATTCAGACTGGGAAACACATGTTTTGTCTATATAGAAAAGTATGCTTCTTACCATCTAGAACCACTTAAAATTAAACTTATTGGCCAAGTAACAGGATTTCACTTTGCAAAACACTAGCTGTGTGTTTATCTTTAAAGTCAACTTCTTGAAAGCTTTTCCCACTGGACCGAACAGATTACGCCTAAGAATGTGTGATTCAGATTAGGAAACGCAGGTTTGGTCTATATAGAAGAGTATGCTTCTTACCCTCCAGAAACACTTAAAATTAAACTTATTGGCCAAGTAAGAGCATTTCACTTTACAAAACACTAGCGGTGTGTTTATCTTGAAAGTCAATTTCCTAAAAGCTTTCCCCCCTTGGTACGAACAGAATTCACCTAAGAATGTGTAATTCACACTGGGAAATGCATGTTTTATCTGTATAGAAAGGTATGCTTCTTACCATCTAGAAACACTTAAAATTAAACTCATTGGCCAAGTAACAGCATTTCACTTTGCAAATTACTAGCTGTGTGTTCATGCTGAAAATCAACTTCTTTGAGCTTTTCCTGCTTTGACAGTACAGAATTTGCCTAATAATGTGTGATTCAGAATGGGAAAGGCATGTTTTGTCAATATAGAAGAGTATAGAACCACTTAAAATTAAAATTATTGGCTTAGTAACAAGCATTCAATTTGCAAAACACTAGCTGTGTTTATCTTGAAAGTCAAATTTCTAAAAGCTTTTCCTGCCTGGTATGAACAAATTTGCCTAAGAATGTGTAATTCACACTGAGAAATGCATTTTTTTTTCTCTTTTTTCGGAGCTGGGGACCGAACCCAGGGCCTTGCGATTGCTAGGCAAGCGCTCTGCCACTGAGCTAAATCCCCAAACCCGCATGTTTTGTCTATATAGAAAAGTATGCTTTTTACCATCTAGAACCACTTAAAATTAAACTTATTGGCTTCGTAACAGCAATTCACTTTGCAAAACACTAGCTGTGTTTTTATCCTCAATGTCAACTTCCTACTTGCTTTTCCCGCTTGGAATGAACAGAATTCGCCAAAGAATGAGAGATTCAGGCAGGGAAAACCATGTTTTATCTATATTGAAAAGTCTGCTTTTTACCCTATAGAGCCACTTGAAACTAAGCATATTTGCCAAGTAACACCATTCACTTTGCAAATCACTAGCTGTGTGTTTATCTTCAAACTCAAGTTCCTACAAGCTTTTCCCGTTTGGAACGAACAGAAATTGCCAAAGAATGAGAGATTGAGACTGGGAAAAGCTTTCTTAGTCTATATAGAAAAGTATGCTTTTTACCGTCTAGAACCACTTAAAATGAAGCTTAATCTCCAAGTAAGAATAATTCACTTTGTAAAACAGTAGCTGTGTTTTTATCTTCAAAGTCAACTCCCTACACACTTTTCCCCCTTAGAACGAACACCATTTGCCTAAGAACGTGTGATTCAGACTGGGTAATGCAGGTTTTGTCCATATAGAAAAGTACAGAACCACTTAAAATTAAACTTATTGGCTTAGTAATAGCCATTCAATTTGCAAAACACTAGCTGTGTGTTTATCTTGAAAGTCAACTTCCTAAAAGCTTTTCCCGCTTGGCAAGAACAGAATTCGCCTAAAAATGTATAATTCACACTAGGAAATGCATGTTTTGTTTATATAGAAAAGTATGCTCCTTACCGTCTAGAACCACTTAAAATTAAACTTATTGGCCAAGTAACAGCATTTCACTTTGCATAACACTAGCTGTGTTATCTTCAAAGTCAATTTCTTACAAGCTTTTCCCACATGGATTGAACAGATTTTGCCTAAGAATGTGTGAATCAGACTGGGAAACGCAGGTTCTGTCCAAATTGAAGAGTAAGCTTCTTTCCGTCTAGAAACACTTAAAATTAAACTTATTTGCCAAGTAACAGCATTTCACTTTTCCAATTACTAGCTGTGTGTTTATGTTCAAAGTCAACTTCTTACAAACTTTTCTCGCTTTGACCGAACAGAATTTACCTAAGAATGTGTGACTCAGACTGGGAAAGGCAGGTTTTGTCCATATAGAAGAGTATGCTTCTTACTGTCTAGAAACACTTAAAATTAAACTTATTGGCCAAGTAACAGCATTTCACTTTGCAAATTACTAGCTGTGTGTTTATGTTCAACGTCAACTTCTTACAAGCTTTTCCCGCTTTGACCGAACAGAATTTGCCTAAGATTGTGTGATTCAGACTGGGAAACACATGTTTTGTTTATATAGAAAAGTATGCTTCTTACCATCTAGAACCACTTAAAATTAAACTTATTGGCCAAGTAACAGGATTTCACTTTGTAAAACACTAGCTGTGTGTTTATCTTTATAGTCAACTTCTTGAAAGCTTTTCCCACTGGACCGAACAGATTACGCCTAAGAATGTGTGATTCAGATAAGGAAACGCAGGTTTTGTCTATATAGAAGAGTATGCTTCTTACCGTCCAGAAACACTTAAAATTAAACTTATTGGCCAAGTAACAGCATTTCACTTTGCAAAACACTAGCTGTGTGTATATCTTGAAAGTCAATTTCCTAAAAGCTTTTCCCCCTTGATACGAACAGAATTCACCTAAGAATGTGTAATTCACACTGGGAAATGCATGTTTTGTCTGTATAGAAAGGTATGCTTCTTACCATCTAGAAACACTTAAAACTAAACTCATTGGCCAAGTAACAGCATTTCACTTTGCAAATTACTAGCTGTGTGTTCATGCTCAAAATCAACTTCTTACAAGCTTTTCCTGCTTTGACAGAACAGAATTTGCCTAATAATGTGTGATTCAGAATGGGAAAGGCATGTTTTGTCTATATAGAAGAGTATAGAACCACTTAAAATTAAAATTATTGGCTTAGTAACAACCATGCAATTTGCAAAACACTAGCTGTGTTTATCTTGAAAGTCAAATTTCTAAAAGCTTTTCCTGCCTGGTATGAACAAATTTGCCTAAGAATGTGTAATTCACACTGGGAAATGCATTTTTTTTCTCTTTTTTAGGTAGCTGGGGACCGAACCCAGGGCCTTGCAATTGCTAGGCAAGTGCTCTGCCAATTAGCCAAATCCCCAACCCCGCATGTTTTGTCTATATAGAAAAGTATGCTTTTTACCATCTAGAACCACTTAAAATTAAACTTATTGGCTTTGTAACAGCAATTCACTTTGCAAAACACTAGCTGTGTTTTTATCCTCAAAGTCAACTTCCTACTTGCTTTTCCCGCTTGGAATGAACAGAATTCGCCAAAGAATGAGAGATTCAGGCAGGGAAAACCATGTTTTGTCTATATTGAAAAGTCTGCTTTTTACCCTATAGAGCCACTTGAAATTAAGCATATTTGCCAAGTAACACCATTCACTTTGCAAATCACTAGCTGTGTGTTTATCTTCAAAGTCAAGTTCCTACAAGCTTTTCCCGTTTGGAACGAACAGAAATTGCCAAAGAATGAGAGATTGAGACTGGGAAAAGCTTTCTTAGTCTATATAGAAAAGTATGCTTTTTACCGTCTAGAACCACTTAAAATGAAGCTTAATCTCCAAGTAAGAATAATTCACTTTGTAAAACAGTAGCTGTGTTTTTATCTTCAAAGTCAACTCCCTACACACTTTTCCCCCTTGGAACGAACACCATTTGCCTAAGAATGTGTGATTCAGACTGGGAAATGCAGGTTTTGTCCATATAGAAAAGTACAGAACCACTTAAAATTAAACTTATTGGCTTAGTAATAGCCATTCAATTTGCAAAACACTAGCTGGTGTTTATCTTGAAAGTCAACTTCCTAAAAGCTTTTCCCGCTTGGCAAGAACAGAATTCGCCTAAAAATGTATAATTCACACTAGGAAATGCATGTTTTGTTTATATAGAAAAGTATGCTCCTTACCGTCTAGAACCACTTAAAATTAAACTTATTGGCCAAGTAACAGCATTTCACTTTGCATAACACTAGCTGTGTTATCTTCAAAGTCAATTTCTTACAAGCTTTTCCCACATGGACTGAACAGATTTTGCCTAAGAATGTGTGAATCAGACTGGGAAACGCAGGTTCTGTCCAAATTGAAGAGTAAGCTTCTTTCCGTCTAGAAACACTTAAAATTAAACTTATTGGCCAAGTAACAGCATTTCACTTTTCCAATTACTAGCTGTGTGTTTATGTTCAAAGTCAACTTCTTACAAGCTTTTCTCGCTTTGACCGAACAGAATTTACCTAAGAATGTGTGACTCAGACTGGGAAAGGCAGGTTTTGTCCATATAGAAGAGTATGCTTCTTACTGTCTAGAAACACTTAAAATTAAACTTATTGGCCAAGTAACAGCATTTCACTTTGCAAATTACTAGCTGTGTGTTTATGTTCAACGTCAACTTCTTACAAGCTTTTCCCGCTTTGACCGAACAGAATTTGCCTAAGATTGTGTGATTCAGACTGGGAAACACATGTTTTGTTTATATAGAACAGTATGCTTCTTACCATCTAGAACCACTTAAAATTAAACTTATTGGCCAAGTAACAGGATTTCACTTTGTAAAACACTAGCTGTGTGTTTATCTTTATAGTCAACTTCTTGAAAGCTTTTCCCACTGGACCGAACAGATTACGCCTAAGAATGTGTGATTCAGATAAGGAAACGCAGGTTTTGTCTATATAGAAGAGTATGCTTCTTACCGTCCAGAAACACTTAAAATTAAACTTATTGGCCAAGTAACAGCATTTCACTTTGCAAAACACTAGCTGTGTGTATATCTTGAAAGTCAATTTCCTAAAAGCTTTTCCCCCTTGATACGAACAGAATTCACCTAAGAATGTGTAATTCACACTGGGAAATGCAGGTTCTGTCCAAATTGAAGAGTAAGCTTCTTTCCGTCTAGAAACACTTAAAATTAAACTTATTGGCCAAGTAACAGCATTTCACTTTGCAAATTACTAGCTGTGTGTTCATGCTCAAAATCAACTTCTTACAAGCTTTCCCTGCTTTGATAGAACAGAATTTGCCTAATAATGTGTGATTCAGAATGGGAAAGACATGTTTTGTCTATATAGAAGAGTATAGAACCACTTAAAATTAAAATTATTGGCTTAGTAACAACCATTCAATTTTCAAAACACTAGCTGTGTTTATCTTGAAAGTCAAATTTCTAAAAGCTTTTCCTGCTTGGTATGAACATATTTGCCTAAGAATGTGTAATTCAAACTGGGAAATGCATGTTTTGTCTATATAGAAAAGTATGCTTTTTACCATCTAGAACCACTTAAAATTAAACTTATTGGCTTCGTAACAGCAATTCACTTTGCAAAACACTAGCAGTGTTTTTATCCTCAAAGTCAACTTCCTACGTGCTTTTCCCGCTTGGAATGAACAGAATTCGCCAAAGAATGAGAGATTCAGGCAGGTAAAACCATGTTTTGTCTATATTGAAAAGTCTGCTTTTTACCCTATAGAGCCACTTGAAACTAAGCATATTTGCCAAGTAACACCATTCATTTTGCTAATCACTAGCTGTGTGTTTATCTTCAAAGTCAAGTTCCTACAAGCTTTTCCCGTTTGGAACGAACAGAAATTGCCAAAGAATGAGAGATTGAGACTGGGAAAAGCTTTCTTAGTCTATATAGAAAAGTATGCTTTTTACCGTCTAGAACCACTTAAAATGAATCTTAATCTCCAAGTAAGAATAATTCACTTTGTAAAACAGTAGCTGTGTTTTTATCTTCAAAGTCAACTCCCTACACACTTTTCCCCCTTGGAACGAACACGATTTGCCTAAGAATGTGTGATTCAGACTGGGAAACGCAGGTTTTGTCCATATAGAAAAGTACAGAACCACTTAAAATTAAACTTATTGGCTTAGTAATAGCCATTCAATTTGCAAAACACTAGCTGTGTGTTTATCTTGAAAGTCAACTTCCTAAAAGCTTTTCCCGCTTGGCAAGAACAGAATTCGCCTAAAAATGTATAATTCACACTAGGAAATGCATGTTTTGTTTATATAGAAAAATATGCTTCTTATGGTCTAGAACCACTTAAAATTAAACTTATTAGCCAAGTAACTGCATTTCACTTTGCATAACACTAGCTGTGTTATCTTCAAAGTCAATTTCTTACAAGCTTTTCCCACATGGACTGAACAGATTTTGCCTAAGAATGTGTGATTCAGACTGGGAAACGCAGGTTCTGTCCAAATTGAAGAGTAAGCTTCTTTCCGTCTAGAAACACTTAAAATTAAACTTATTGGCGAAGTAACAGGATTTAACTTTTCAAATTACTAGCTGTGTGTTTAAGTTCAAAGTCAACTTCTTACAAGCTTTTCCTACTTTGACCGACCAGAATTTGCCTAAGAATGTGTGACTCAGACTGGGAAAGGCAGGTTTTGTCCATATAGAAGAGTATGCTTCTTACCCTCTAGAAACACTTAAAATTAAACTTATTGGCCAAGTAACAGCATTTCATTTTGCAAATTACTAGCTGTGTGTTTATGTTCAACATCAACTTCTTACAAGCTTTTCCCGCTTTGACTGAACAGAATTTGCCTAAGATTGTGTGATTCAGACCGGGAAACGCAGGTTTTGTCTATATAGAAAAGTACAGAACCACTTAAAATTATACTTATTGGCTTAGTAATAGCCATTCAATTTGCAAAACAATAGCTGTGTGTTTATCTTGAAAGTCAACTTCCTAAAAGCTTTTCCCGCTTGGTAAGAACAGAACTTGCCTAAAAATGTATAATTCAAACTAGGAAATGCATGTTTTGTTTATATAGAAAAGTATGCTCCTTACCGTCTAGAACCACTTAAAATTAAGCTTATTGGCCAAGTAACAGCATTTCACTTTGCAAATTACTAGCTGTGCGTTTATGTTCAAAGTCAACTTCTTACAAGCTTTTCCCGCTTTGAACGAACAGAATTTGCCTAAGATTGTGTGATTCAGACTGGGAAACACTTGTTTTGGCTATATAGAAAAGTATGCTTCTTACCATCTAGAACCACTTAAAATTAAACTTATTGGCCAAGTAACAGGATTTCACTTTGCAAAACACTAGCTGTGTGTTTATCTTAAAAGTCAACTTCTTGAAAGCTTTTCCCACTGGACCGAACAGATTACGCCTAAGAATGTGTGATTCAGATTAGGAAACGCAGGTTTTGTCTATATAGAAGAGTATGCTTCTTACCGTCCAGAAACACTTAAAATTAAACTTATTGGCCAAGTAACAGCATTTCACTTTGCAAAACACTAGCGGTGTGTTTATCTTGAAAGTCAATTTCCTAAAAGCTTTTCCCACTTGGTACGAACAGAATTCCCCTAAGAATGTGTAATTCACACTGGGAAATGCATGTTTTGTCTATATAGAAAGGTATGCTTCTTACCATCTAGAAACACTTAAAATTAAACTCATTGGCCAAGTAACAGCATTTCACTTTGCAAATTACTAGCTGTGTGTTCATGCTCAAAATCAACTTCTTACAAGCTTTTCCTGCTTTGACAGAACAGAATTTGCCTAATAATGTGTGATTCAGAATGGGAAAGGCATGTTTTGTCTATATAGAAGAGTAGAGAACCACTTAAAATTAAACTTATTGGCTTAGTAACAACCATTCAATTTGCAAAACACTAGCTGTGTTTATCTTGAAAGTCAAATTTCTAAAAGCTTTTCCTGCCTGGTATGAACAAATTTGCCTAAGAATGTGTAATTCACACTGGGAAATGCATTTTTTTTCTCTTTTTTAGGTAGCTGGGGACCGAACCCAGGGCCTTGCAATTGCTAGGCAAGTGCTCTGCCAATGAGCCAAATCCCCAACCCCGCATGTTTTGTCTATATAGAAAAGTATGCTTTTTACCATCTAGAACCACTTAAAATTAAACTTATTGGCTTTGTAACAGCAATTCACTTTGCAAAACACTAGCTGTGTTTTTATCCTCAAAGTCAACTTCCTACTTGCTTTTCCCGCTTGGAATGAACAGAATCGCCAAAGAATGAGAGATTCAGGCAGGGAAAACCATGTTTTGTCTATATTGAAAAGTCTGCTTTTTACCCTATAGAGCCACTTGAAATTAAGCATATTTGCCAAGTAACACCATTCACTTTGCAAATCACTAGCTGTGTGTTTATCTTCAAAGTCAAGTTCCTACAAGCTTTTCCCGTTTGGAACGAACAGAAATTGCCAAAGAATGAGAGATTGAGACTGGGAAAAGCTTTCTTAGTCTATACAGAAAAGTATGCTTTTTACCGTCTAGAACCACTTAAAATGAAGCTTAATCTCCAAGTAAGAATAATTCACTTTGTAAAACAGTAGCTGTGTTTTTATCTTCAAAGTCAACTCCCTACACACTTTTCCCCCTTGGAATGAACACCATTTGCCTAAGAATGTGTGATTCAGACTGGGAAATGCAGGTTTTGTCCATACAGAAAAGTACAGAACCACTTAAAATTAAACTTATTGGCTTAGTAATAGCCATTCAATTTGCAAAACACTAGCTGGTCTTTATCTTGAAAGTCAACTTCCTAAAAGCTTTTCCCGCTTGGCAAGAACAGAATTCGCCTAAAAATGTATAATTCACACTAGGAAATGCATGTTTTGTTTATATAGAAAAGTATGCTCCTTACCGTCTAGAACCACTTAAAATTAAACTTATTGGCCAAGTAACAGCATTTCACTTTGCATAACACTAGCTGTGTTATCTTCAAAGTCAATTTCTTACAAGCTTTTCCCACATGGACTGAACAGATTTTGCCTAAGAATGTGTGAATCAGACTGGGAAACGCAGGTTCTGTCCAAATTGAAGAGTAAGCTTCTTTCCGTCTAGAAACACTTAAAATTAAACTTATTGGCCAAGTAACAGCATTTCACTTTTCCAATTACTAGCTGTGTGTTTATGTTCAAAGTCAACTTCTTACAAGCTTTTCTCGCTTTGACCGAACAGAATTTACCTAAGAATGTGTGACTCAGACTGGGAAAGGCAGGTTTTGTCCATATAGAAGAGTATGCTTCTTACTGTCTAGAAACACTTAAAATTAAACTTATTGGCCAAGTAACAGCATTTCACTTTGCAAATTACTAGCTGTGTGTTTATGTTCAACGTCAACTTCTTACAAGCTTTTCCCGCTTTGACCGAACAGAATTTGCCTAAGATTGTGTGATTCAGACTGGGAAACACATGTTTTGTTTATATAGAACAGTATGCTTCTTACCATCTAGAACCACTTAAAATTAAACTTATTGGCCAAGTAACAGGATTTCACTTTGTAAAACACTAGCTGTGTGTTTATCTTTATAGTCAACTTCTTGAAAGCTTTTCCCACTGGACCGAACAGATTACGCCTAAGAATGTGTGATTCAGATAAGGAAACGCAGGTTTTGTCTATATAGAAGAGTATGCTTCTTACCGTCCAGAAACACTTAAAATTAAACTTATTGGCCAAGTAACAGCATTTCACTTTGCAAAACACTAGCTGTGTGTATATCTTGAAAGTCAATTTCCTAAAAGCTTTTCCCCCTTGATACGAACAGAATTCACCTAAGAATGTGTAATTCACACTGGGAAATGCAGGTTCTGTCCAAATTGAAGAGTAAGCTTCTTTCCGTCTAGAAACACTTAAAATTAAACTTATTGGCCAAGTAACAGCATTTCACTTTGCAAATTACTAGCTGTGTGTTCATGCTCAAAATCAACTTCTTACAAGCTTTCCCTGCTTTGATAGAACAGAATTTGCCTAATAATGTGTGATTCAGAATGGGAAAGACATGTTTTGTCTATATAGAAGAGTATAGAACCACTTAAAATTAAAATTATTGGCTTAGTAACAACCATTCAATTTTCAAAACACTAGCTGTGTTTATCTTGAAAGTCAAATTTCTAAAAGCTTTTCCTGCTTGGTATGAACATATTTGCCTAAGAATGTGTAATTCAAACTGGGAAATGCATGTTTTGTCTATATAGAAAAGTATGCTTTTTACCATCTAGAACCACTTAAAATTAAACTTATTGGCTTCGTAACAGCAATTCACTTTGCAAAACACTAGCAGTGTTTTTATCCTCAAAGTCAACTTCCTACGTGCTTTTCCCGCTTGGAATGAACAGAATTCGCCAAAGAATGAGAGATTCAGGCAGGTAAAACCATGTTTTGTCTATATTGAAAAGTCTGCTTTTTACCCTATAGAGCCACTTGAAACTAAGCATATTTGCCAAGTAACACCATTCATTTTGCTAATCACTAGCTGTGTGTTTATCTTCAAAGTCAAGTTCCTACAAGCTTTTCCCGTTTGGAACGAACAGAAATTGCCAAAGAATGAGAGATTGAGACTGGGAAAAGCTTTCTTAGTCTATATAGAAAAGTATGCTTTTTACCGTCTAGAACCACTTAAAATGAATCTTAATCTCCAAGTAAGAATAATTCACTTTGTAAAACAGTAGCTGTGTTTTTATCTTCAAAGTCAACTCCCTACACACTTTTCCCCCTTGGAACGAACACGATTTGCCTAAGAATGTGTGATTCAGACTGGGAAACGCAGGTTTTGTCCATATAGAAAAGTACAGAACCACTTAAAATTAAACTTATTGGCTTAGTAATAGCCATTCAATTTGCAAAACACTAGCTGTGTGTTTATCTTGAAAGTCAACTTCCTAAAAGCTTTTCCCGCTTGGCAAGAACAGAATTCGCCTAAAAATGTATAATTCACACTAGGAAATGCATGTTTTGTTTATATAGAAAAATATGCTTCTTATGGTCTAGAACCACTTAAAATTAAACTTATTAGCCAAGTAACTGCATTTCACTTTGCATAACACTAGCTGTGTTATCTTCAAAGTCAATTTCTTACAAGCTTTTCCCACATGGACTGAACAGATTTTGCCTAAGAATGTGTGATTCAGACTGGGAAACGCAGGTTCTGTCCAAATTGAAGAGTAAGCTTCTTTCCGTCTAGAAACACTTAAAATTAAACTTATTGGCGAAGTAACAGGATTTAACTTTTCAAATTACTAGCTGTGTGTTTAAGTTCAAAGTCAACTTCTTACAAGCTTTTCCTACTTTGACCGACCAGAATTTGCCTAAGAATGTGTGACTCAGACTGGGAAAGGCAGGTTTTGTCCATATAGAAGAGTATGCTTCTTACCCTCTAGAAACACTTAAAATTAAACTTATTGGCCAAGTAACAGCATTTCATTTTGCAAATTACTAGCTGTGTGTTTATGTTCAACATCAACTTCTTACAAGCTTTTCCCGCTTTGACTGAACAGAATTTGCCTAAGATTGTGTGATTCAGACCGGGAAACGCAGGTTTTGTCTATATAGAAAAGTACAGAACCACTTAAAATTATACTTATTGGCTTAGTAATAGCCATTCAATTTGCAAAACAATAGCTGTGTGTTTATCTTGAAAGTCAACTTCCTAAAAGCTTTTCCCGCTTGGTAAGAACAGAACTTGCCTAAAAATGTATAATTCAAACTAGGAAATGCATGTTTTGTTTATATAGAAAAGTATGCTCCTTACCGTCTAGAACCACTTAAAATTAAGCTTATTGGCCAAGTAACAGCATTTCACTTTGCAAATTACTAGCTGTGCGTTTATGTTCAAAGTCAACTTCTTACAAGCTTTTCCCGCTTTGAACGAACAGAATTTGCCTAAGATTGTGTGATTCAGACTGGGAAACACTTGTTTTGGCTATATAGAAAAGTATGCTTCTTACCATCTAGAACCACTTAAAATTAAACTTATTGGCCAAGTAACAGGATTTCACTTTGCAAAACACTAGCTGTGTGTTTATCTTAAAAGTCAACTTCTTGAAAGCTTTTCCCACTGGACCGAACAGATTACGCCTAAGAATGTGTGATTCAGATTAGGAAACGCAGGTTTTGTCTATATAGAAGAGTATGCTTCTTACCGTCCAGAAACACTTAAAATTAAACTTATTGGCCAAGTAACAGCATTTCACTTTGCAAAACACTAGCGGTGTGTTTATCTTGAAAGTCAATTTCCTAAAAGCTTTTCCCACTTGGTACGAACAGAATTCCCCTAAGAATGTGTAATTCACACTGGGAAATGCATGTTTTGTCTATATAGAAAGGTATGCTTCTTACCATCTAGAAACACTTAAAATTAAACTCATTGGCCAAGTAACAGCATTTCACTTTGCAAATTACTAGCTGTGTGTTCATGCTCAAAATCAACTTCTTACAAGCTTTTCCTGCTTTGACAGAACAGAATTTGCCTAATAATGTGTGATTCAGAATGGGAAAGGCATGTTTTGTCTATATAGAAGAGTAGAGAACCACTTAAAATTAAACTTATTGGCTTAGTAACAACCATTCAATTTGCAAAACACTAGCTGTGTTTATCTTGAAAGTCAAATTTCTAAAAGCTTTTCCTGCCTGGTATGAACAAATTTGCCTAAGAATGTGTAATTCACACTGGGAAATGCATTTTTTTTCTCTTTTTTAGGTAGCTGGGGACCGAACCCAGGGCCTTGCAATTGCTAGGCAAGTGCTCTGCCAATGAGCCAAATCCCCAACCCCGCATGTTTTGTCTATATAGAAAAGTATGCTTTTTACCATCTAGAACCACTTAAAATTAAACTTATTGGCTTTGTAACAGCAATTCACTTTGCAAAACACTAGCTGTGTTTTTATCCTCAAAGTCAACTTCCTACTTGCTTTTCCCGCTTGGAATGAACAGAATCGCCAAAGAATGAGAGATTCAGGCAGGGAAAACCATGTTTTGTCTATATTGAAAAGTCTGCTTTTTACCCTATAGAGCCACTTGAAATTAAGCATATTTGCCAAGTAACACCATTCACTTTGCAAATCACTAGCTGTGTGTTTATCTTCAAAGTCAAGTTCCTACAAGCTTTTCCCGTTTGGAACGAACAGAAATTGCCAAAGAATGAGAGATTGAGACTGGGAAAAGCTTTCTTAGTCTATATAGAAAAGTATGCTTTTTACCGTCTAGAACCACTTAAAATGAAGCTTAATCTCCAAGTAAGAATAATTCACTTTGTAAAACAGTAGCTGTGTTTTTATCTTCAAAGTCAACTCCCTACACACTTTTCCCCCTTGGAATGAACACCATTTGCCTAAGAATGTGTGATTCAGACTGGGAAATGCAGGTTTTGTCCATACAGAAAAGTACAGAACCACTTAAAATTAAACTTATTGGCTTAGTAATAGCCATTCAATTTGCAAAACACTAGCTGGTCTTTATCTTGAAAGTCAACTTCCTAAAAGCTTTTCCCGCTTGGCAAGAACAGAATTCGCCTAAAAATGTATAATTCACACTAGGAAATGCATGTTTTGTTTATATAGAAAAGTATGCTCCTTACCGTCTAGAACCACTTAAAATTAAACTTATTGGCCAAGTAACAGCATTTCACTTTGCATAACACTAGCTGTGTTATCTTCAAAGTCAATTTCTTACAAGCTTTTCCCACATGGACTGAACAGATTTTGCCTAAGAATGTGTGATTCAGACTGGGAAACGCAGGTTCTGTCCAAATTGAAGAGTAAGCTTCTTTCCGTCTAGAAACACTTAAAATTAAACTTATTGGCCAAGTAACAGCATTTCACTTTTCCAATTACTAGCTGTGTGTTTATGTTCAAAGTCAACTTCTTACAAGCTTTTCTTGCTTTGACCGAACAGAATTTACCTAAGAATGTGTGACTCAGACTGGGAAAGGCAGGTTTTGTCCATATAGAAGAGTATGCTTCTTACTGTCTAGAAACACTTAAAATTAAACTTATTGGCCAAGTAACAGCATTTCACTTTGCAAATTACTAGCTGTGTGTTTATGTTCAACGTCAACTTCTTACAAGCTTTTCCCGCTTTGACCGAACAGAATTTGCCTAAGATTGTGTGATTCAGACTGGGAAACACATGTTTTGTTTATATAGAAAAGTATGCTTCTTACCATCTAGAACCACTTAAAATTAAACTTATTGGCCAAGTAACAGGATTTCACTTTGTAAAACACTAGCTGTGTGTTTATCTTTATAGTCAACTTCTTGAAAGCTTTTCCCACTGGACCGAACAGATTACGCCTAAGAATGTGTGATTCAGATAAGGAAACGCAGGTTTTGTCTATATAGAAGAGTATGCTTCTTACCGTCCAGAAACACTTAAAATTAAACTTATTGGCCAAGTAACAGCATTTCACTTTGCAAAACACTAGCTGTGTGTATATCTTGAAAGTCAATTTCCTAAAAGCTTTTCCCCCTTGATACGAACAGAATTCACCTAAGAATGTGTAATTCACACTGGGAAATGCAGGTTCTGTCCAAATTGAAGAGTAAGCTTCTTTCCGTCTAGAAACACTTAAAATTAAACTTATTGGCCAAGTAACAGCATTTCACTTTGCAAATTACTAGCTGTGTGTTCATGCTCAAAATCAACTTCTTACAAGCTTTCCCTGCTTTGATAGAACAGAATTTGCCTAATAATGTGTGATTCAGAATGGGAAAGGCATGTTTTGTCTATATAGAAGAGTATAGAACCACTTAAAATTAAAATTATTGGCTTAGTAACAACCATTCAATTTTCAAAACACTAGCTGTGTTTATCTTGAAAGTCAAATTTCTAAAAGCTTTTCCTGCTTGGTATGAACATATTTGCCTAAGAATGTGTAATTCAAACTGGGAAATGCATGTTTTGTCTATATAGAAAAGTATGCTTTTTACCATCTAGAACCACTTAAAATTAAACTTATTGGCTTCGTAACAGCAATTCACTTTGCAAAACACTAGCAGTGTTTTTATCCTCAAAGTCAACTTCCTACGTGCTTTTCCCGCTTGGAATGAACAGAATTCGCCAAAGAATGAGAGATTCAGGCAGGTAAAACCATGTTTTGTCTATATTGAAAAGTCTGCTTTTTACCCTATAGAGCCACTTGAAACTAAGCATATTTGCCAAGTAACACCATTCATTTTGCTAATCACTAGCTGTGTGTTTATCTTCAAAGTCAAGTTCCTACAAGCTTTTCCCGTTTGGAACGAACAGAAATTGCCAAAGAATGAGAGATTGAGACTGGGAAAAGCTTTCTTAGTCTATATAGAAAAGTATGCTTTTTACCGTCTAGAACCACTTAAAATGAATCTTAATCTCCAAGTAAGAATAATTCACTTTGTAAAACAGTAGCTGTGTTTTTATCTTCAAAGTCAACTCCCTACACACTTTTCCCCCTTGGAACGAACACGATTTGCCTAAGAATGTGTGATTCAGACTGGGAAACGCAGGTTTTGTCCATATAGAAAAGTACAGAACCACTTAAAATTAAACTTATTGGCTTAGTAATAGCCATTCAATTTGCAAAACACTAGCTGTGTGTTTATCTTGAAAGTCAACTTCCTAAAAGCTTTTCCCGCTTGGCAAGAACAGAATTCGCCTAAAAATGTATAATTCACACTAGGAAATGCATGTTTTGTTTATATAGAAAAATATGCTTCTTATGGTCTAGAACCACTTAAAATTAAACTTATTAGCCAAGTAACTGCATTTCAGTTTGCATAACACTAGCTGTGTTATCTTCAAAGTCAATTTCTTACAAGCTTTTCCCACATGGACTGAACAGAATTTGCCTAAGATTGTGTGATTCAGACCGGGAAACGCAGGTTTTGTCTATATAGAAAAGTACAGAACCACTTAAAATTATACTTATTGGCTTAGTAATAGCCATTCAATTTGCAAAACAATAGCTGTGTGTTTATCTTGAAAGTCAACTTCCTAAAAGCTTTTCCCGCTTGGTAAGAACAGAACTTGCCTAAAAATGTATAATTCAAACTAGGAAATGCATGTTTTGTTTATATAGAAAAGTATGCTCCTTACCGTCTAGAACCACTTAAAATTAAGCTTATTGGCCAAGTAACAGCATTTCACTTTGCAAATTACTAGCTGTGCGTTTATGTTCAAAGTCAACTTCTTACAAGCTTTTCCCGCTTTGAACGAACAGAATTTGCCTAAGATTGTGTGATTCAGACGGGGAAACACTTGTTTTGGCTATATAGAAAAGTATGCTTCTTACCATCTAGAACCACTTAAAATTAAACTTATTGGCCAAGTAACAGGATTTCACTTTGCAAAACACTAGCTGTTTGTTTATCTTAAAAGTCAACTTCTTGAAAGCTTTTCCCACTGGACCAAACAGATTACGCCTAAGAATGTGTGATTCAGATTAGGAAACGCAGGTTTTGTCTATATAGAAGAGTATGCTTCTTACCGTCCAGAAACACTTAAAATTAAACTTATTGGCCAAGTAACAGCATTTCACTTTGCAAAACACTAGCGGTGTGTTTATCTTGAAAGTCAATTTCCTAAAAGCTTTTCCCACTTGGTACGAACAGAATTCCCCTAAGAATGTGTAATTCACACTGGGAAATGCATGTTTTGTCTATATAGAAAGGTATGCTTCTTACCATCTAGAAACACTTAAAATTAAACTCATTGGCCAAGTAACAGCATTTCACTTTGCAAATTACTAGCTGTGTGTTCATGCTCAAAATCAACTTCTTACAAGCTTTTCCTGCTTTGACAGAACAGAATTTGCCTAATAATGTGTGATTCAGAATGGGAAAGGCATGTTTTGTCTATATAGAAGAGTAGAGAACCACTTAAAATTAAACTTATTGGCTTAGTAACAACCATTCAATTTGCAAAACACTAGCTGTGTTTATCTTGAAAGGCAAATTTCTAAAAGCTTTTCCTGCCTGGTATGAACAAATTTGCCTAAGAATGTGTAATTCACACTGGGAAATGCATGTTTTTTTTTTCTCTTTTTTTCGGACCTGGGGACCGAACCCAGGGCCTTGCGATTGCTAGGCAAGCGCTCTGCAAATGAGCTAAATCCCCAACCCCGCATGTTTTGTCTATATAGAAAAGTATGCTTTTTACCATCTAGAACCACTTAAAATTAAACTTATTGGCTTCCTAACAGCAATTCACTTTGCAAAACACTAGCTGTGTTTTTATCCTCAAAGTCAACTTCCTACTTGCTTTTCCCGCTTGGAATGAACAGAATTCGCCAAAGAATGAGAGATTCAGGCAGGGAAAACCATGTTTTGTCTATATTGAAAAGTCTGCTTTTTACCCTATAGAGCCACTTGAAACTAATCATATTTGCCAAGTAACACCATTCACTTTGCAAATCACTAGCTGTGTGTTTATCTTCAAACTCAAGTTCCTACAAGCTTTTCCCTTTGGAACGAACAGAAATTGCCAAAGAATGAGAGATTGAGACTGGGAAAAGCTTTCTTAGTCTATATAGAAAAGTATGCTTTTTACCATCTAGAACCACTTAAAATGAAGCTTAATCTCCAAGTAAGAATAATTCACTTTGTAAAACAGTAGCTGTGTTTTTATCTTCAAAGTCAACTTCCTACCCACTTTTCCCCCTTGGAAGGAACACGATTTGCCTAAGAATGTGTGATTCAGACTGGGAAACGCAGGTTTTGTCCATATAGAATAGTACAGAACCACTTAAAATTAAACTTATTGGCTTAGTGATAGCCAATCAATTTGCAGAACACTAGCTGTGTGTTTATCTTGAAAGTCAACTTCCTAAAAGCTTTTCCCGCTTGGCAAGAACAGAATTCGCCTAAAAATGTATAATTCACACTAGGAAATGCATGTTTTGTTTATATAGAAAAGTATGCTCCTTACCGTCTATAACCACTTAAAATTAAACTTATTGGCAAAGTAACAGCATTTCACTTTGCATAACACTAGCTGTGTTATCTTCAAAGTCAATTTCTTACAAGCTTTTCCCACATGGACTGAACAGATTTTGCCCAAGAATGTGTGATTCAGACTGGGAAACGCAGGTTCTGTCCAAACTGAAGAGTAAGCTTCTTTCCGTCTAGAAACACTTAAAATTAAACTTATTTGCGAAGTAACAGGACTTTACTTTTCAAATTACTAGCTGTGTGTTTATGTTCAAAGTCAACTACTTACAAGCTTTTCCCGCTTTGACCGAACAGAATTTGCCTAAGAATGTGTGACTCAGACTGGGAAAGGCAGGTTTTGTCCATATAGAAGAGTATGCTTCTTACTGTCTAGAAACACTTAAAATTAAACTTATTGGCCAAGTAACAGCATTTCACTTTGCAAATTACTAGCTGTGTGTTTATGTTCAACGTCAACTTCTTACAAGCTTTTCCCGCTTTGACCGAACAGAATTTGCCTAAGATTGTGTGATTCAGACTGGGAAGCACATGTTTTGTTTATATAGAAAAGTATGCTTCTTACCATCTAGAACCACTTAAAATTAAACTTATTGGCCAAGTAACAGGATTTCACTTTGTAAACACTAGCTGTGTGTTTATCTTTATAGTCAACTTCTTGAAAGCTTTTCCCACTGGACCGAACAGATTACGCCTAAGAATGTGTAATTCAGATAAGGAAACGCAGGTTTTGTCTATATAGAAGAGTATGCTTCTTACCGTCCAGAAACACTTAAAATTAAACTTATTGGCCAAGTAACAGCATTTCACTTTGCAAAACACTAGCTGTGTGTATATCTTGAAAGTCAATTTCCTAAAAGCTTTTCCCCCTTGATACGAACAGAATTCACCTAAGAATGTGTAATTCACACTGGGAAATGCATGTTTTGTCTGTATAGAAAGGTATGCTTCTTACCATCTAGAAACACTTAAAACTAAACTCATTGGCCAAGTAACAGCATTTCACTTTGCAAATTACTAGCTGTGTGTTCATGCTCAAAATCAACTTCTTACAAGCTTTTCCTGCTTTGACAGAACAGAATTTGCCTAATCATGTGTGATTCAGAATGGGAAAGGCATGTTTTGTCTATATAGAAGAGTATAGAACCACTTAAAATTAAAATTATTGGCTTAGTAACAACCATGCAATTTGCAAAACACTAGCTGTGTTTATCTTGAAAGTCAAATTTCTAAAAGCTTTTCCTGCCTGGTATGAACAAATTTGCCTAAGAATGTGTAATTCACACTGGGAAATGCATGTTTTTTTTTTCTCTTTTTTTCGGAGCTGGGGACCGAACCCAGGGCCTTGCAATTGCTAGGCAAGTGCTCTGCCAATGAGCCAAATCCTCAACCCCGCATGTTTTGTCTATATAGAAAAGTATGCTTTTTACCATCTAGAACCACTTAAAATTAAACTTATTGGCTTCGTAACAGCAATTCACTTTGCAAAACACTAGCTGTGTTTTTATCCTCAAAGTCAACTTCCTACTTGCTTTTCCCGCTTGGAATGAACAGAATTCGCCAAAGAATAGAGATTCAGGCAGGGAAAACCATGTTTTGTCTATATTGAAAAGTCTGCTTTTTACCCTATAGAGCCACTTGAAATTAAGCATATTTGCCAAGTAACACCATTCACTTTGCAAATCACTAGCTGTGTGTTTATCTTCAAACTCAAGTTCCTACAAGCTTTTCCCGTTTGGAACGAACAGAAATTGCCAAAGAATGAGAGATTGAGACTGGGAAAAGCTTTCTTAGTCTATATAGAAAAGTATGCTTTTTACCATCTAGAACCACTTAAAATGAAGCTTAATCTCCAAGTAAGAATAATTCACTTTGTAAAACAGTAGCTGTGTTTTTATCTTCAAAGTCAACTCCCTACACACTTTTCCCCCTTGGAACGAACACGATTTGCCTAAGAATGTGTGATTCAGACTGGGAAATGCAGGTTTTGTCCATATAGAAAAGTACATAACCACTTAAAATTAAACTTATTGGCTTAGTAATAGCCATTCAATTTGCAAAACACTAGCTGTGTGTTTATCTTGAAAGTCAACTTCCTAAAAGCTTTTCCCGCTTGGCAAGAACAGAATTCGCCTAAAAATGTATAATTCACACTAGGAAATGCATGTTTTGTTTATATAGAAAAGTATGCTCCTTACCGTCTAGAACCACTTAAAATTAAACTTATTGGCCAAGTAACAGCATTTCACTTTGCATAACACTAGCTGTGTTATCTTCAAAGTCAATTTCTTACAAGCTTTTCCCACATGGACTGAACAGATTTTGCCTAAGAATGTGTGAATCAGACTGGGAAACGCAGGTTCTGTCCAAATTGAAGAGTAAGCTTCTTTCCGTCTAGAAACACTTAAAATTAAACTTATTGGCCAAGTAACAGCATTTCATTTTCCAATTACTAGCTGTGTGTTTATGTTCAAAGTCAACTTCTTACAAGCTTTTCTCGCTTTGACCGAACAGAATTTACCTAAGAATGTGTGACTCAGACTGGGAAAGGCAGGTTTTGTCCATATAGAAGAGTATGCTTCTTACTGTCTAGAAACACTTAAAATTAAACTTATTGGCCAAGTAACAGCATTTCACTTTGCAAATTACTAGCTGTGTGTTTATGTTCAACGTCAACTTCTTACAAGCTTTTCCCGCTTTGACCGAACAGAATTTGCCTAAGATTGTGTGATTCAGACTGGGAAACACATGTTTTGTCTATATAGAAAAGTATGCTTCTTACCATCTAGAACCACTTAAAATTAAACTTATTGGCCAAGTAACAGGATTTCACTTTGCAAAACACTAGCTGTGTGTTTATCTTTATAGTCAACTTCTTGAAAGCTTATCCCACTGGACCGAACAGATTACGCCTAAGAATGTGTGATTCAGATAAGGAAACGCAGGTTTTGTCTATATAGAAGAGTATGCTTCTTACCGTTCAGAAACACTTAAAATTAAACTTATTGGCCAAGTAACAGAATTTCAATTTGCAAAACACTAGCTGTGTGTTTATCTTGAAAGTCAATTTCCTAAAAGCTTTTCCCCCTTGGTACGAACAGAATTCACCTAAGAATGTGTAATTCACACTGGGAAATGCATGTTTTGTCTGTATAGAAAGGTATGCTTCTTACCATCTAGAAACACTTAAAATTAAACTCATTGGCCAAGTAACAGCATTTCACTTTGCAAATTACTAGCTGTGTGTTCATGCTCAAAATCAACTTCTTACAAGCTTTTCCTGCTTTGACAGAACAGAATTTGCCTAATAATGTGTGATTCAGAATGGGAAAGGCATGTTTTGTCTATATAGAAGAGTATAGAACCACTTAAAATTAAAATTATTGGCTTAGTAACAACCATTCAATTTGCAAAACACTAGCTGTGTTTATCTTGAAAGTCAAATTTCTAAAAGCTTTTCCTGCCTGGTATGAACAAATTTGCCTAAGAATGTGTAATTCACACTGGGAAATGCATGTTTTTTTTTCTCTTTTTTTCGGAGCTGGGGACCGAACCCAGGGCCTTGCGATTGCTAGGCAAGCGCTCTGCAAATGAGCTAAATCCCCAACCCCGCATGTTTTGTCTATATAGAAAAGTATGCTTTTTACCATCTAGAACCACTTAAAATTAAACTTATTGGCTTCGTAACAGCAATTCACTTTGCAAAACACTAGCTGTGTTTTTATCCTCAAAGTCAACTTCCTACTTGCTTTTCCCGCTTGGAATGAACAGAATTCGCCAAAGAATGAGAGATTCAAGCAGGAAAAACCATGTTTTGTCTATATTGAAAAGTCTGCTTTTTACCCTATAGAGCCACTTGAAATTAAGCATATTTGCCAAGTAACACCATTCACTTTGCAAATCACTAGCTGTGTGTTTATCTTCAAACTCAAGTTCCTACAAGCTTTTCCCGTTTGGAACGAACAGAAATTGCCAAAGAATGAGAGATTGAGACTGGGAAAAGCTTTCTTAGTCTATATAGAAAAGTATGCTTTTTACCGTCTAGAACCAATTAAAATGAATCTTAATCTCCAAGTAAGAATAATTCACTTTGTAAAACAGTAGCTGTGTTTTTATCTTCAAAGTCAACTCCCTACACACTTTTCCCCCTTGGAACGAACACGATTTGCCTAAGAATGTGTGATTCAGACTGGGAAATGCAGGTTTTGTCCATATAGAAAAGTACAGAACCACTTAAAATTAAACTTATTGGCTTAGTAATAGCCATTCAATTTGCAAAACACTAGCTGTGTGTTTATCTTGAAAGTCAACTTCCTAAAAGCTTTTCCCGCTTGGCAAGAACAGAATTCGCCTAAAAATGTATAATTCACACTAGGAAATGCATGTTTTGTTTATATAGAAAAGTATGCTCCTTACCGTCTAGAACCACTTAAAATTAAACTTATTGGCCAAGTAACAGCATTTCACTTTGCATAACACTAGCTGTGTTATCTTCAAAGTCAATTTCTTACAAGCTTTTCCCACATGGACTGAACAGATTTTGCCTAAGAATGTGTGAATCAGACTGGGAAACGCAGGTTCTGTCCAAATTGAAGAGTAAGCTTCTTTCCGTCTAGAAACACTTAAAATTAAACTTATTGGCCAAGTAACAGCATTTCATTTTCCAATTACTAGCTGTGTGTTTATGTTCAAAGTCAACTTCTTACAAGCTTTTCTCGCTTTGACCGAACAGAATTTACCTAAGAATGTGTGACTCAGACTGGGAAAGGCAGGTTTTGTCCATATAGAAGAGTATGCTTCTTACTGTCTAGAAACACTTAAAATTAAACTTATTGGCCAAGTAACAGCATTTCACTTTGCAAATTACTAGCTGTGTGTTTATGTTCAACGTCAACTTCTTACAAGCTTTTCCCGCTTTGACCGAACAGAATTTGCCTAAGATTGTGTGATTCAGACTGGGAAACACATGTTTTGTCTATATAGAAAAGTATGCTTCTTACCATCTAGAACCACTTAAAATTAAACTTATTGGCCAAGTAACAGGATTTCACTTTGCAAAACACTAGCTGTGTGTTTATCTTTATAGTCAACTTCTTGAAAGCTTATCCCACTGGACCGAACAGATTACGCCTAAGAATGTGTGATTCAGATAAGGAAACGCAGGTTTTGTCTATATAGAAGAGTATGCTTCTTACCGTTCAGAAACACTTAAAATTAAACTTATTGGCCAAGTAACAGAATTTCAATTTGCAAAACACTAGCTGTGTGTTTATCTTGAAAGTCAATTTCCTAAAAGCTTTTCCCCCTTGGTACGAACAGAATTCACCTAAGAATGTGTAATTCACACTGGGAAATGCATGTTTTGTCTGTATAGAAAGGTATGCTTCTTACCATCTAGAAACACTTAAAATTAAACTCATTGGCCAAGTAACAGCATTTCACTTTGCAAATTACTAGCTGTGTGTTCATGCTCAAAATCAACTTCTTACAAGCTTTTCCTGCTTTGACAGAACAGAATTTGCCTAATAATGTGTGATTCAGAATGGGAAAGGCATGTTTTGTCTATATAGAAGAGTATAGAACCACTTAAAATTAAAATTATTGGCTTAGTAACAACCATTCAATTTGCAAAACACTAGCTGTGTTTATCTTGAAAGTCAAATTTCTAAAAGCTTTTCCTGCCTGGTATGAACAAATTTGCCTAAGAATGTGTAATTCACACTGGGAAATGCATGTTTTTTTTTCTCTTTTTTTCGGAGCTGGGGACCGAACCCAGGGCCTTGCGATGCTAGGCAAGCGCTCTGCAAATGAGCTAAATCCCCAACCCCGCATGTTTTGTCTATATAGAAAAGTATGCTTTTTACCATCTAGAACCACTTAAAATTAAACTTATTGGCTTCGTAACAGCAATTCACTTTGCAAAACACTAGCTGTGTTTTTATCCTCAAAGTCAACTTCCTACTTGCTTTTCCCGCTTGGAATGAACAGAATTCGCCAAAGAATGAGAGATTCAGGCAGGAAAAACCATGTTTTGTCTATATTGAAAAGTCTGCTTTTTACCCTATAGAGCCACTTGAAATTAAGCATATTTGCCAAGTAACACCATTCACTTTGCAAATCACTAGCTGTGTGTTTATCTTCAAACTCAAGTTCCTACAAGCTTTTCCCGTTTGGAACGAACAGAAATTGCCAAAGAATGAGAGATTGAGACTGGGAAAAGCTTTCTTAGTCTATATAGAAAAGTATGCTTTTTACCGTCTAGAACCACTTAAAATGAAGCTTAATCTCCAAGTAAGAATAATTCACTTTGTAAAACAGTAGCTGTGTTTTTATCTTCAAAGTCAACTCCCTACACACTTTTCCCCCTTGGAACGAACACGATTTGCCTAAGAATGTGTGATTCAGACTGGGAAATGCAGGTTTTGTCCATATAGAAAAGTACAGAACCACTTAAAATTAAACTTATTGGCTTAGTAATAGCCATTCAATTTGCAAAACACTAGCTGTGTGTTTATCTTGAAAGTCAACTTCCTAAAAGCTTTTCCCGCTTGGCAAGAACAGAATTCGCCTAAAAATGTATAATTCACACTAGGAAATGCATGTTTTGTTTATATAGAAAAGTATGCTCCTTACCATCTAGAACCACTTAAAATTAAACTTATTGGCCAAGTAACAGCATTTCACTTTGCATAACACTAGCTGTGTTATCTTCAAAGTCAATTTCTTACAAGCTTTTCCAACATGGACTGAACAGATTTTGCCTAAGAATGTGTGACTCAGACTGGGAAAGGCAGGTTTTGTCCATATAGAAGAGTATGCTTCTTACTGTCTAGAAACACTTAAAATTAAACTTATTGGCCAAGTAACAGCATTTCACTTTGCAAATTACTAGCTGTGTGTTTATGTTCAACGTCAACTTCTTACAAGCTTTTCCCGCTTTGACCGAACAGAATTTGCCTAAGATTGTGTGATTCAGACTGGGAAACACATGTTTTGTCTATATAGAAAAGTATGCTTCTTACCATCTAGAACCACTTAAAATTAAACTTATTGGCCAAGTAACAGGATTTCACTTTGCAAAACACTAGCTGTGTGTTTATCTTTATAGTCAACTTCTTGATAGCTTATCCCACTGGACCGAACAGATTACGCCTAAGAATGTGTGATTCAGATAAGGAAACGCAGGTTTTGTCTATATAGAAGAGTATGCTTCTTACCGTCCAGAAACACTTAAAATTAAACTTATTGGCCAAGTAACAGAATTTCAATTTGCAAAACACTAGCTGTGTGTTTATCTTGAAAGTCAATTTCCTAAAAGCTTTTCCCCCTTGGTACGAACAGAATTCACCTAAGAATGTGTAATTCACACTGGGAAATGCATGTTTTGTCTGTATAGAAAGGTATGCTTCTTACCATCTAGAAACACTTAAAATTAAACTCATTGGCCAAGTAACAGCATTTCACTTTGCAAATTACTAGCTGTGTGTTCATGCTCAAAATCAAATTCTTACAAGCTTTTCCTGCTTTGACAGTACAGAATTTGCCTAATAATGTGTGATTCAGAATGGGAAAGGCATGTTTTGTCTATATAGAAGAGTATAGAACCACTTAAAATTAAAATTATTGGCTTAGTAACAACCATTCAATTTGCAAAACACTAGCTGTGTTTATCTTGAAAGTCAAATTTCTAAAAGCTTTTCCTGCCTGGTATGAACAAATTTGCCTAAGAATGTGTAATTCACACTGGGAAATGCATGTTTTTTTTTCTCTTTTTTTCGGAGCTGGGGACCGAACCCAGGGCCTTGCGATTGCTAGGCAAGCGCTCTGCAAATGAGCTAAATCCCCAACCCCGCATGTTTTGTCTATATAGAAAAGTATGCTTTTTACCATCTAGAACCACTTAAAATTAAACTTATTGGCTTCGTAACAGCAATTCACTTTGCAAAACACTAGCTGTGTTTTTATCCTCAAAGTCAACTTCCTACTTGCTTTTCCCGCTTGGAATGAACAGAATCGCCAAAGAATGAGAGATTCAGGCAGGGAAAACCATGTTTTGTCTATATTGAAAAGTCTGCTTTTTACCCTATAGAGCCACTTGAAACTAAGCATATTTGCCAAGTAACACCATTCACTTTGCAAATCACTAGCTGTGTGTTTATCTTCAAAGTCAAGTTCCTACAAGCTTTTCCCGTTTGGAACGAACAGAAATTGCCAAAGAATGAGAGATTGAGACTGGGAAAAGCTTTCTTAGTCTATATAGAAAAGTATGCTTTTTACCATCTAGAACCACTTAAAATGAAGCTTAATCTCCAAGTAAGAATAATTCACTTTGTAAAACAGTAGCTGTGTTTTTATCTTCAAAGTCAACTCCCTACACACTTTTCCCCCTTGGAACGAACACGATTTGCCTAAGAATGTGTGATTCAGACTGGGAAATGCAGGTTTTGTCCATATAGAAAAGTACAGAACCACTTAAAATTAAACTTATTGGCTTAGTAATAGCCATTCAATTTGCAAAACACTAGCTGTGTGTTTATCTTGAAAGTCAACTTCCTAAAAGCTTTTCCCGCTTGGCAAGAACAGAATTCGCCTAAAAATGTATAATTCACACTAGGAAATGCATGTTTTGTTTATATAGAAAAGTATGCTCCTTACCGTCTAGAACCACTTAAAATTAAACTTATTGGCCAAGTAACAGCATTTCACTTTGCATAACACTAGCTGTGTTATCTTCAAAGTCAATTTCTTACAAGCTTTTCCCAAATGGACTGAACAGATTTTGCCTAAGAATGTGTGAATCAGACTGGGAAACGCAGGTTCTGTCCAAATTGAAGAGTAAGCTTCTTTCCGTCTAGAAACACTTAAAATTAAACTTATTGGCCAAGTAACAGCATTTCATTTTCCAATTACTAGCTGTGTGTTTATGTTCAAAGTCAAATTCTTACAAGCTTTTCTCGCTTTGACCGAACAGAATTTACCTAAGAATGTGTGACTCAGACTGGGAAAGGCAGGTTTTGTCCATATAGAAGAGTATGCTTCTTACTGTCTAGAAACACTTAAAATTAAACTTATTGGCCAAGTAACAGCATTTCACTTTGCAAATTACTAGCTGTGTGTTTATGTTCAACGTCAACTTCTTACAAGCTTTTCCCGCTTTGACCGAACAGAATTTGCCTAAGATTGTGTGATTCAGACTGGGAAACACATGTTTTGTTTATATAGAAAAGTATGCTCCTTACCGTCTAGAACCACTTAAAATTAAACTTATTGGCCAAGTAACAGCATTTCACTTTGCATAACACTAGCTGTGTTATCTTCAAAGTCAATTTCTTACAAGCTTTTCCCAAATGGACTGAACAGATTTTGCCTAAGAATGTGTGAATCAGACTGGGAAACGCAGGTTCTGTCCAAATTGAAGAGTAAGCTT
This sequence comes from Rattus norvegicus, assembly GCF_036323735.1. Classification (NCBI taxonomy): domain Eukaryota; kingdom Metazoa; phylum Chordata; class Mammalia; order Rodentia; family Muridae; genus Rattus; species Rattus norvegicus. Next base: position 27,527 of record NW_026947365.1, read on the forward strand.
CTTTCCGTCTAGAAACACTTAAAATTAAACTTATTGGCCAAGTAACAGCATTTCATTTTCCAATTACTAGCTGTGTGTTTATGTTCAAAGTCAACTTCTTACAAGATTTTCTCGCTTTGACCGAACAGAATTTACCTAAGAATGTGTGACTCAGACTGGGAAAGGCAGGTTTTGTCCATATAGAAGAGTATGCTTCTTACTGTCTAGAAACACTTAAAATTAAACTTATTGGCCAAGTAACAGCATTTCACTTTGCAAATTACTAGCTGTGTGTTTATGTTCAACGTCAACTTCTTACAAGCTTTTCCCGCTTTGACCGAACAGAATTTGCCTAAGATTGTGTGATTCAGACTGGGAAACACATGTTTTGTCTATATAGAAAAGTATGCTTCTTACCATCTAGAACCACTTAAAATTAAACTTATTGGCCAAGTAACAGGATTTCACTTTGCAAAACACTAGCTGTGTGTTTATCTTTATAGTCAACTTCTTGAAAGCTTATCCCACTGGACCGAACAGATTACGCCTAAGAATGTGTGATTCAGATAAGGAAACGCAGGTTTTGTCTATATAGAAGAGTATGCTTCTTACCGTCCAGAAACACTTAAAATTAAACTTATTGGCCAAGTAACAGAATTTCAATTTGCAAAACACTAGCTGTGTGTTTATCTTGAAAGTCAATTTCCTAAAAGCTTTTCCCCCTTGGTACGAACAGAATTCACCTAAGAATGTGTAATTCACACTGGGAAATGCATGTTTTGTCTGTATAGAAAGGTATGCTTCTTACCATCTAGAAACACTTAAAATTAAACTCATTGGCCAAGTAACAGCATTTCACTTTGCAAATTACTAGCTGTGTGTTCATGCTCAAAATCAACTTCTTACAAGCTTTTCCTGCTTTGACAGAACAGAATTTGCCTAATAATGTGTGATTCAGAATGGGAAAGGCATGTTTTGTCTATATAGAAGAGTATAGAACCACTTAAAATTAAAATTATTGGCTTAGTAACAACCATTCAATTTGCAAAACACTAGCTGTGTTTATCTTGAAAGTCAAATTTCTAAAAGCTTTTCCTGCCTGGTATGAACAAATTTGCCTAAGAATGTGTAATTCACACTGGGAAATGCATGTTTTTTTTTCTCTTTTTTTCGGAGCTGGGGACCGAAGCCAGGGCCTTGCGATTGCTAGGCAAGCGCTCTGCCACTGAGCTAAATCCCCAACCCCGCATGTTTTGTCTATATAGAAAAGTATGCTTTTTACCATCTAGAACCACTTAAAATTAAACTTATTGGCTTCGTAACAGCAATTCACTTTGCAAAACACTAGCTGTGTTTTTATCCTCAAAGTCAACTTCCTACTTGCTTTTCCCGCTTGGAATGAACAGAATTCGCCAAAGAATGAGAGATTCAGGCAGGAAAAACCATGTTTTGTCTATATTGAAAAGTCTGCTTTTTACCCTATAGAGCCACTTGAAATTAAGCATATTTGCCAAGTAACACCATTCACTTTGCAAATCACTAGCTGTGTGTTTATCTTCAAACTCAAGTTCCTACAAGCTTTTCCCGTTTGGAACGAACAGAAATTGCCAAAGAATGAGAGATTGAGACTGGGAAAAGCTTTCTTAGTCTATATAGAAAAGTATGCTTTTTACCGTCTAGAACCACTTAAAATGAATCTTAATCTCCAAGTAAGAATAATTCACTTTGTAAAACAGTAGCTGTGTTTTTATCTTCAAAGTCAACTCCCTACACACCTTTCCCCCTTGGAACGAACACGATTTGCCTAAGAATGTGTGATTCAGACTGGGAAATGCAGGTTTTGTCCATATAGAAAAGTACAGAACCACTTAAAATTAAACTTATTGGCTTAGTAATAGCCATTCAATTTGCAAAACACTAGCTGTGTGTTTATCTTGAAAGTCAACTTCCTAAAAGCTTTTCCCGCTTGGCAAGAACAGAATTCGCCTAAAAATGTATAATTCACACTAGGAAATGCATGTTTTGTTTATATAGAAAAGTATGCTCCTTACCGTCTAGAACCACTTAAAATTAAACTTATTGGCCAAGTAACAGCATTTCACTTTGCATAACACTAGCTGTGTTATCTTCAAAGTCAATTTCTTACAAGCTTTTCCCACATGGACTGAACAGATTTTGCCTAAGAATGTGTGAATCAGACTGGGAAACGCAGGTTCTGTCCAAATTGAAGAGTAAGCTTCTTTCCGTCTAGAAACACTTAAAATTAAACTTATTGGCCAAGTAACAGCATTTCATTTTCCAATTACTAGCTGTGTGTTTATGTTCAAAGTCAACTTCTTACAAGATTTTCTCGCTTTGACCGAACAGAATTTACCTAAGAATGTGTGACTCAGACTGGGAAAGGCAGGTTTTGTCCATATAGACGAGTATGCTTCTTACTGTCTAGAAACACTTAAAATTAAACTTATTGGCCAAGTAACAGCATTTCACTTTGCAAATTACTAGCTGTGTGTTTATGTTCAACGTCAACTTCTTACAAGCTTTTCCCGCTTTGACCGAACAGAATTTGCCTAAGATTGTGTGATTCAGACTGGGAAACACATGTTTTGTCTATATAGAAAAGTATGCTTCTTACCATCTAGAACCACTTAAAATTAAACTTATTGGCCAAGTAACAGGATTTCACTTTGCAAAACACTAGCTGTGTGTTTATCTTTATAGTCAACTTCTTGAAAGCTTATCCCACTGGACCGAACAGATTACGCCTAAGAATGTGTGATTCAGATAAGGAAACGCAGGTTTTGTCTATATAGAAGAGTATGCTTCTTACCGTCCAGAAACACTTAAAATTAAACTTATTGGCCAAGTAACAGCATTTCACTTTGCAAAACACTAGCGGTGTGTTTATCTTGAAAGTCAATTTCCTAAAAGCTTTTCCCCCTTGGTACGAACAGAATTCCCCTAAGAATGTGGAATTCACACTGGGAAATGCATGTTTTGTCTATATAGAAAGGTATGCTTCTTACCATCTAGAAACACTTAAAATTAAACTCATTGGCCAAGTAACAGCATTTCACTTTGCAAATTACTAGCTGTGTGTTCATGCTCAAAATCAACTTCTTACAAGCTTTTCCTGCTTTGACAGAACAGAATTTGCCTAATAATGTGTGATTCAGAATGGGAAAGGCATGTTTTGTCTATATAGAAGAGTATAGAACCACTTAAAATTAAAATTATTGGCTTAGTAACAACCATTCAATTTGCAAAACACTAGCTGTGTTTATCTTGAAAGTCAAATTTCTAAAAGCTTTTCCTGCCTGGTATGAACAAATTTGCAAAAGAATGTGTAATTCACACTGGGAAATGTACGTTTTTTTTTCTCTTTTTTTCGGAGCTGGGGACCGAAGCCAGGGCCTTGCGATTGCTAGGCAAGCGCTCTGCCACTGAGCTAAATCCCCAACCCCGCATGTTTTGTCTATATAGAAAAGTATGCTTTTTACCATCTAGAACCACTTAAAATTCAACTTATTGGCTTCGTAACAGCAATTCACTTTGCAAAACACTAGCTGTGTTTTTATCCTCAAAGTCAACTTCCTACTTGCTTTTCCCGCTTGGAATGAACAGAATTCGCCAAAGAATGAGAGATTCAGGCAGGAAAAACCATGTTTCGTCTATATTGAAAAGTCTGCTTTTTACCCTATAGAGCCACTTGAAATTAAGCATATTTGCCAAGTAACACCATTCACTTTGCAAATCACTAGCTGTGTGTTTATCTTCAAACTCAAGTTCCTACAAGCTTTTCCCGTTTGGAACGAACAGAAATTGCCAAAGAATGAGAGATTGAGACTGGGAAAAGCTTTCTTAGTCTATATAGAAAAGTATGCTTTTTACCGTCTAGAACCACTTAAAATGAATCTTAATCTCCAAGTAAGAATAATTCACTTTGTAAAACAGTAGCTGTGTTTTTATCTTCAAAGTCAACTCCCTACACACCTTTCCCCCTTGGAACGAACACGATTTGCCTAAGAATGGGTGATTCAGACTGGGAAATGCAGGTTTTGTCCATATAGAAAAGTACAGAACCACTTAAAATTAAACTTATTGGCTTAGTAATAGCCATTCAATTTGCAAAACACTAGCTGTGTGTTTATCTTGAAAGTCAACTTCCTAAAAGCTTTTCCCGCTTGGCAAGAACAGAATTCGCCTAAAAATGTATAATTCACACTAGGAAATGCATGTTTTGTTTATATAGAAAAGTATGCTCCTTACCGTCTAGAACCACTTAAAATTAAACTTATTGGCCAAGTAACAGCATTTCACTTTGCATAACACTAGCTGTGTTATCTTCAAAGTCAATTTCTTACAAGCTTTTCCCACATGGACTGAACAGATTTTGCCTAAGAATGTGTGAATCAGACTGGGAAACGCAGGTTCTGTCCAAATTGAAGAGTAAGCTTCTTTCCGTCTAGAAACACTTAAAATTAAACTTATTGGCCAAGTAACAGCATTTCATTTTCCAATTACTAGCTGTGTGTTTATGTTCAAAGTCAACTTCTTACAAGATTTTCTCGCTTTGACCGAACAGAATTTACCTAAGAATGTGTGACTCAGACTGGGAAAGGCAGGTTTTGTCCATATAGACGAGTATGCTTCTTACTGTCTAGAAACACTTAAAATTAAACTTATTGGCCAAGTAACAGCATTTCACTTTGCAAATTACTAGCTGTGTGTTTATGTTCAACGTCAACTTCTTACAAGCTTTTCCCGCTTTGACCGAACAGAATTTGCCTAAGATTGTGTGATTCAGACTGGGAAACACATGTTTTGTCTATATAGAAAAGTATGCTTCTTACCATCTAGAACCACTTAAAATTAAACTTATTGGCCAAGTAACAGGATTTCACTTTGCAAAACACTAGCTGTGTGTTTATCTTTATAGTCAACTTCTTGAAAGCTTATCCCACTGGACCGAACAGATTACGCCTAAGAATGTGTGATTCAGATAAGGAAACGCAGGTTTTGTCTATATAGAAGAGTATGCTTCTTACCGTTCAGAAACACTTAAAATTAAACTTATTGGCCAAGTAACAGAATTTCAATTTGCAAAACACTAGCTGTGTGTTTATCTTGAAAGTCAATTTCCTAAAAGCTTTTCCCCCTTGGTACGAACAGAATTCACCTAAGAATGTGTAATTCACACTGGGAAATGCATGTTTTGTCTGTATAGAAAGGTATGCTTCTTACCATCTAGAAACACTTAAAATTAAACTCATTGGCCAAGTAACAGCATTTCACTTTGCAAATTACTAGCTGTGTGTTCATGCTCAAAATCAACTTCTTACAAGCTTTTCCTGCTTTGACAGAACAGAATTTGCCTAATAATGTGTGATTCAGAATGGGAAAGGCATGTTTTGTCTATATAGAAGAGTATAGAACCACTTAAAATTAAAATTATTGGCTTAGTAACAACCATTCAATTTGCAAAACACTAGCTGTGTTTATCTTGAAAGTCAAATTTCTAAAAGCTTTTCCTGCCTGGTATGAACAAATTTGCAAAAGAATGTGTAATTCACACTGGGAAATGTACGTTTTTTTTTCTCTTTTTTTCGGAGCTGGGGACCGAACCCAGGGCCTTGCGATTGCTAGGCAAGCGCTCTGCCACTGAGCTAAATCCCCAACCCCGCATGTTTTGTCTATATAGAAAAGTATGCTTTTTACCATCTAGAACCACTTAAAATTCAACTTATTGGCTGCGTAACAGCAATTCACTTTGCAAAACACTAGCTGTGTTTTTATCCTCAAAGTCAACTTCCTACTTGCTTTTCCCGCTTGGAATGAACAGAATTCGCCAAAGAATGAGAGATTCAGGCAGGGAAAACCATGTTTTGTCTATATTGAAAAGTCTGCTTTTTACCCTATAGAGCCACTTGAAATTAAGCATATTTGCAAAGTAACACCATTCACTTTGCAAATCACTAGCTGTGTGTTTATCTTCAAACTCAAGTTCCTACAAGCTTTTCCCGTTTGGAACGAACAGAAATTGCCAAAGAATGAGAGATTGAGACTGGGAAAAGCTTTCTTAGTCTATATAGAAAAGTATGCTTTTTACCGTCTAGAACCACTTAAAATGAATCTTAATCTCCAAGTAAGAATAATTCACTTTGTAAAACAGTAGCTGTGTTTTTATCTTCAAAGTCAACTCCCTACACACTTTTCCCCCTTGGAACGAACACGATTTGCCTAAGAATGTGTGATTCAGACTGGGAAATGCAGGTTTTGTCCATATAGAAAAGTACAGAACCACTTAAAATTAAACTTATTGGCTTAGTAATAGCCATTCAATTTGCAAAACACTAGCTGTGTGTTTATCTTGAAAGTCAACTTCCTAAAAGCTTTTCCCGCTTGGCAAGAACAGAATTCGCCTAAAAATGTATAATTCACACTAGGAAATGCATGTTTTGTTTATATAGAAAAGTATGCTCCTTACCGTCTAGAACCACTTAAAATTAAACTTATTGGCCAAGTAACAGCATTTCACTTTGCATAACACTAGCTGTGTTATCTTCAAAGTCAATTTCTTACAAGCTTTTGCCACATGGACTGAACAGATTTTGCCTAAGAATGTGTGAATCAGACTGGGAAACGCAGGTTCTGTCCAAATTGAAGAGTAAGCTTCTTTCCGTCTAGAAACACTTAAAATTAAACTTATTGGCCAAGTAACAGCATTTCATTTTCCAATTACTAGCTGTGTGTTTATGTTCAAAGTCAACTTCTTACAAGATTTTCTCGCTTTGACCGAACAGAATTTACCTAAGAATGTGTGACTCAGACTGGGAAAGGCAGGTTTTGTCCATATAGAAGAGTATGCTTCTTACTGTCTAGAAACACTTAAAATTAAACTTATTGGCCAAGTAACAGCATTTCACTTTGCAAATTACTAGCTGTGTGTTTATGTTCAACGTCAACTTCTTACAAGCTTTTCCCGCTTTGACCGAACAGAATTTGCCTAAGATTGTGTGATTCAGACTGGGAAACACATGTTTTGTCTATATAGAAAAGTATGCTTCTTACCATCTAGAACCACTTAAAATTAAACTTATTGGCCAAGTAACAGGATTTCACTTTGCAAAACACTAGCTGTGTGTTTATCTTTATAGTCAACTTCTTGAAAGCTTATCCCACTGGACCGAACAGATTACGCCTAAGAATGTGTGATTCAGATAAGGAAACGCAGGTTTTGTCTATATAGAAGAGTATGCTTCTTACCGTTCAGAAACACTTAAAATTAAACTTATTGGCCAAGTAACAGAATTTCATTTGCAAAACACTAGCTGTGTGTTTATCTTGAAAGTCAATTTCCTAAAAGCTTTTCCCCCTTGGTACGAACAGAATTCACCTAAGAATGTGTAATTCACACTGGGAAATGCATGTTTTGTCTGTATAGAAAGGTATGCTTCTTACCATCTAGAAACACTTAAAATTAAACTCATTGGCCAAGTAACAGCATTTCACTTTGCAAATTACTAGCTGTGTGTTCATGCTCAAAATCAACTTCTTACAAGCTTTTCCTGCTTTGACAGAACAGAATTTGCCTAATAATGTGTGATTCAGAATGGGAAAGGCATGTTTTGTCTATATAGAAGAGTATAGAACCACTTAAAATTAAAATTATTGGCTTAGTAACAACCATTCAATTTGCAAAACACTAGCTGTGTTTATCTTGAAAGTCAAATTTCTAAAAGCTTTTCCTGCCTGGTATGAACAAATTTGCCTAAGAATGTGTAATTCACACTGGGAAATGCATGTTTTTTTTTCTCTTTTTTTCGGAGCTGGGGACCGAACCCAGGGCCTTGCGATTGCTAGGCAAGCGCTCTGCAAATGAGCTAAATCCCCAACCCCGCATGTTTTGTCTATATAGAAAAGTATGCTTTTTACCATCTAGAACCACTTAAAATTAAACTTATTGGCTTCGTAACAGCAATTCACTTTGCAAAACACTAGCTGTGTTTTTATCCTCAAAGTCAACTTCCTACTTGCTTTTCCCGCTTGGAATGAACAGAATTCGCCAAAAAATGAGAGATTCAGGCAGGGAAAACCATGTTTTGTCTATATTGAAAAGTCTGCTTTTTACCCTATAGAGCCACTTGAAACTAAGCATATTTGCCAAGTAACACCATTCACTTTGCAAATCACTAGCTGTGTGTTTATCTTCAAAGTCAAGTTCCTACAAGCTTTTCCCGTTTGGAACGAACAGAAATTGCCAAAGAATGAGAGATTGAGACTGGGAAAAGCTTTCTTAGTCTATATAGAAAAGTATGCTTTTTACCGTCTAGAACCACTTAAAATGAAGCTTAATCTCCAAGTAAGAATAATTCACTTTGTAAAACAGTAGCTGTGCTTTTATCTTCAAAGTCAACTCCCTACACACTTTTCCCCCTTGGAACGAACACGATTTGCCTAAGAATGTGTGATTCAGACTGGGAAACGCAGGTTTTGTCCATATAGAAAAGTACAGAACCACTTAAAATTAAACTTATTGGCTTAGTAATAGCCATTCAATTTGCAAAACACTAGCTGTGTGTTTATCTTGAAAGTCAACTTCCTAAAAGCTTTTCCCGCTTGGCAAGAACAGAATTCGCCTAAAAATGTATAATTCACACTAGGAAATGCATGTTTTGTTTATATAGAAAAGTATGCTCCTTACCGTCTAGAACCACTTAAAATTAAGCTTGGCCAATTAACAGCATTTCACTTTGCATAACACTAGCTGTGTTATCTTCAATGTCAATTTCTTACAAGATTTTACAACATGGACTGAACAGATTTTGCCTAAGAGTGTGTGATGCAGACTGGGAAACGCAGGTTCTGTCCAAATTGAAGAGTAAGCTTCTTTCCGTCTAGAACCACTTAAAATTAAGCTTATTGGCCAAGTAACAGCATTTCACTTTGCAAATTACTAGCTGTGTGTTTATGTTCAAAGTCAACTTCTTACAAGCTTTTCCCGCTTTGACCGAACAGAATTTGCCTAAGATTGTGTGATTTAGACTGGGAAACACTTGTTTTGGCTCTATAGAAAAGTATGCTTCTTACCATCTAGAACCACTTAAAATTAAACTTATTGGCCAAATAACAGGATTACACTTTGCAAAACACTAGCTGTGTGTTTATCTTTAAAGTCAACTTCTTGAAAGCTTTTCCCACTGGACCAAACAGATTACGCCTAAGAATGTGTGATTCAGATTAGGAAACGCAGGTTTTGTCTATATAGAAGAGTATGCTTCTTACCGTCCAGAAACACTTAAAATTAAACTTATTGGCCAAGTAACAGCATTTCACTTTGCAAAACACTAGCGGTGTGTTTATCTTGAAAGTCAATTTCCTAAAAGCTTTTCCCCCTTGGTACGAACAGAATTCCCCTAAGAATGTGGAATTCACACTGGGAAATGCATGTTTTGTCTATATAGAAAGGTATGCTTCTTACCATCTAGAAACACTTAAAATTAAACTCATTGGCCAAGTAACAGCATTTCACTTTGCAAATTACTAGCTGTGTGTTCATGCTCAAAATCAACTTCTTACAAGCTTTTCCTGCTTTGACAGAACAGAATTTGCCTAATAATGTGTGATTCAGAATGGGAAAGGCATGTTTTGTCTATATAGAAGAGTATAGAACCACTTAAAATTAAAATAATTGGCTTAGTAACAACCATTCAATTTGCAAAACACTAGCTGTGTTTATCTTGAAAGTCAAATTTCTAAAAGCTTTTCCTGCCTGGTATGAACAAATTTGCAAAAGAATGTGTAATTCACACTGGGAAATGTACGTTTTTTTTTCTCTTTTTTTCGGAGCTGGGGACCGAAGCCAGGGCCTTGCGATTGCTAGGCAAGCGCTCTGCCACTGAGCTAAATCCCCAACCCCGCATGTTTTGTCTATATAGAAAAGTATGCTTTTTACCATCTAGAACCACTTAAAATTCAACTTATTGGCTTCGTAACAGCAATTCACTTTGCAAAACACTAGCTGTGTTTTTATCCTCAAAGTCAACTTCCTACTTGCTTTTCCCGCTTGGAATGAACAGAATTCGCCAAAGAATGAGAGATTCAGGCAGGAAAAACCATGTTTTGTCTATATTGAAAAGTCTGCTTTTTACCCTATAGAGCCACTTGAAATTAAGCATATTTGCCAAGTAACACCATTCACTTTGCAAATCACTAGCTGTGTGTTTATCTTCAAACTCAAGTTCCTACAAGCTTTTCCCGTTTGGAACGAACAGAAATTGCCAAAGAATGAGAGATTGAGACTGGGAAAAGCTTTCTTAGTCTATATAGAAAAGTATGCTTTTTACCGTCTAGAACCACTTAAAATGAATCTTAATCTCCAAGTAAGAATAATTCACTTTGTAAAACAGTAGCTGTGTTTTTATCTTCAAAGTCAACTCCCTACACACCTTTCCCCCTTGGAACGAACACGATTTGCCTAAGAATGTGTGATTCAGACTGGGAAATGCAGGTTTTGTCCATATAGAAAAGTACAGAACCACTTAAAATTAAACTTATTGGCTTAGTAATAGCCATTCAATTTGCAAAACACTAGCTGTGTGTTTATCTTGAAAGTCAACTTCCTAAAAGCTTTTCCCGCTTGGCAAGAACAGAATTCGCATAAAAATGTATAATTCACACTAGGAAATGCATGTTTTGTTTATATAGAAAAGTATGCTCCTTACCGTCTAGAACCACTTAAAATTAAACTTATTGGCCAAGTAACAGCATTTCACTTTGCATAACACTAGCTGTGTTATCTTCAAAGTCAATTTCTTACAAGCTTTTCCCACATGGACTGAACAGATTTTGCCTAAGAATGTGTGAATCAGACTGGGAAACGCAGGTTCTGTCCAAATTGAAGAGTAAGCTTCTTTCCGTCTAGAAACACTTAAAATTAAACTTATTGGCCAAGTAACAGCATTTCATTTTCCAATTACTAGCTGTGTGTTTATGTTCAAAGTCAACTTCTTACAAGATTTTCTCGCTTTGACCGAACAGAATTTACCTAAGAATGTGTGACTCAGACTGGGAAAGGCAGGTTTTGTCCATATAGACGAGTATGCTTCTTACTGTCTAGAAACACTTAAAATTAAACTTATTGGCCAAGTAACAGCATTTCACTTTGCAAATTACTAGCTGTGTGTTTATGTTCAACGTCAACTTCTTACAAGCTTTTCCCGCTTTGACCGAACAGAATTTGCCTAAGATTGTGTGATTCAGACTGGGAAACACATGTTTTGTCTATATAGAAAAGTATGCTTCTTACCATCTAGAACCACTTAAAATTAAACTTATTGGCCAAGTAACAGGATTTCACTTTGCAAAACACTAGCTGTGTGTTTATCTTTATAGTCAACTTCTTGAAAGCTTATCCCACTGGACCGAACAGATTACGCCTAAGAATGTGTGATTCAGATAAGGAAACGCAGGTTTTGTCTATATAGAAGAGTATGCTTCTTACCGTTCAGAAACACTTAAAATTAAACTTATTGGCCAAGTAACAGAATTTCAATTTGCAAAACACTAGCTGTGTGTTTATCTTGAAAGTCAATTTCCTAAAAGCTTTTCCCCCTTGGTACGAACAGAATTCACCTAAGAATGTGTAATTCACACTGGGAAATGCATGTTTTGTCTGTATAGAAAGGTATGCTTCTTACCATCTAGAAACACTTAAAATTAAACTCATTGGCCAAGTAACAGCATTTCACTTTGCAAATTACTAGCTGTGTGTTCATGCTCAAAATCAACTTCTTACAAGCTTTTCCTGCTTTGACAGAACAGAATTTGCCTAATAATGTGTGATTCAGAATGGGAAAGGCATGTTTTGTCTATATAGAAGAGTATAGAACCACTTAAAATTAAAATTATTGGCTTAGTAACAACCATTCAATTTGCAAAACACTAGCTGTGTTTATCTTGAAAGTCAAATTTCTAAAAGCTTTTCCTGCCTGGTATGAACAAATTTGCAAAAGAATGTGTAATTCACACTGGGAAATGTACGTTTTTTTTTCTCTTTTTTTCGGAGCTGGGGACCGAACCCAGGGCCTTGCGATTGCTAGGCAAGCGCTCTGCCACTGAGCTAAATCCCCAACCCCGCATGTTTTGTCTATATAGAAAAGTATGCTTTTTACCATCTAGAACCACTTAAAATTCAACTTATTGGCTGCGTAACAGCAATTCACTTTGCAAAACACTAGCTGTGTTTTTATCCTCAAAGTCAACTTCCTACTTGCTTTTCCCGCTTGGAATGAACAGAATTCGCCAAAGAATGAGAGATTCAGGCAGGAAAAACCATGTTTTGTCTATATTGAAAAGTCTGCTTTTTACCCTATAGAGCCACTTGAAATTAAGCATATTTGCAAAGTAACACCATTCACTTTGCAAATCACTAGCTGTGTGTTTATCTTCAAACTCAAGTTCCTACAAGCTTTTCCCGTTTGGAACGAACAGAAATTGCCAAAGAATGAGAGATTGAGACTGGGAAAAGCTTTCTTAGTCTATATAGAAAAGTATGCTTTTTACCGTCTAGAACCACTTAAAATGAATCTTAATCTCCAAGTAAGAATAATTCACTTTGTAAAACAGTAGCTGTGTTTTTATCTTCAAAGTCAACTCCCTACACACTTTTCCCCCTTGGAACGAACACGATTTGCCTAAGAATGTGTGATTCAGACTGGGAAATGCAGGTTTTGTCCATATAGAAAAGTACAGAACCACTTAAAATTAAACTTATTGGCTTAGTAATAGCCATTCAATTTGCAAAACACTAGCTGTGTGTTTATCTTGAAAGTCAACTTCCTAAAAGCTTTTCCCGCTTGGCAAGAACAGAATTCGCCTAAAAATGTATAATTCACACTAGGAAATGCATGTTTTGTTTATATAGAAAAGTATGCTCCTTACCGTCTAGAACCACTTAAAATTAAACTTATTGGCCAAGTAACAGCATTTCACTTTGCATAACACTAGCTGTGTTATCTTCAAAGTCAATTTCTTACAAGCTTTTGCCACATGGACTGAACAGATTTTGCCTAAGAATGTGTGAATCAGACTGGGAAACGCAGGTTCTGTCCAAATTGAAGAGTAAGCTTCTTTCCGTCTAGAAACACTTAAAATTAAACTTATTGGCCAAGTAACAGCATTTCATTTTCCAATTACTAGCTGTGTGTTTATGTTCAAAGTCAACTTCTTACAAGATTTTCTCGCTTTGACCGAACAGAATTTACCTAAGAATGTGTGACTCAGACTGGGAAAGGCAGGTTTTGTCCATATAGAAGAGTATGCTTCTTACTGTCTAGAAAAACTTAAAATTAAACTTATTGGCCAAGTAACAGCATTTCACTTTGCAAATTACTAGCTGTGTGTTTATGTTCAACGTCAACTTCTTACAAGCTTTTCCCGCTTTGACCGAACAGAATTTGCCTAAGATTGTGTGATTCAGACTGGGAAACACATGTTTTGTCTATATAGAAAAGTATGCTTCTTACCATCTAGAACCACTTAAAATTAAACTTATTGGCCAAGTAACAGGATTTCACTTTGCAAAACACTAGCTGTGTGTTTATCTTTATAGTCAACTTCTTGAAAGCTTATCCCACTGGACCGAACAGATTACGCCTAAGAATGTGTGATTCAGATAAGGAAACGCAGGTTTTGTCTATATAGAAGAGTATGCTTCTTACCGTTCAGAAACACTTAAAATTAAACTTATTGGCCAAGTAACAGAATTTCATTTGCAAAACACTAGCTGTGTGTTTATCTTGAAAGTCAATTTCCTAAAAGCTTTTCCCCCTTGGTACGAACAGAATTCACCTAAGAATGTGTAATTCACACTGGGAAATGCATGTTTTGTCTGTATAGAAAGGTATGCTTCTTACCATCTAGAAACACTTAAAATTAAACTCATTGGCCAAGTAACAGCATTTCACTTTGCAAATTACTAGCTGTGTGTTCATGCTCAAAATCAACTTCTTACAAGCTTTTCCTGCTTTGACAGAACAGAATTTGCCTAATAATGTGTGATTCAGAATGGGAAAGGCATGTTTTGTCTATATAGAAGAGTATAGAACCACTTAAAATTAAAATTATTGGCTTAGTAACAACCATTCAATTTGCAAAACACTAGCTGTGTTTATCTTGAAAGTCAAATTTCTAAAAGCTTTTCCTGCCTGGTATGAACAAATTTGCCTAAGAATGTGTAATTCACACTGGGAAATGCATGTTTTTTTTTTCTCTTTTTTTCGGAGCTGGGGACCGAACCCAGGGCCTTGCGATTGCTAGGCAAGCGCTCTGCAAATGAGCTAAATCCCCAACCCCGCATGTTTTGTCTATATAGAAAAGTATGCTTTTTACCATCTAGAACCACTTAAAATTAAACTTATTGGCTTCGTAACAGCAATTCACTTTGCAAAACACTAGCTGTGTTTTTATCCTCAAAGTCAACTTCCTACTTGCTTTTCCCGCTTGGAATGAACAGAATTCGCCAAAAAATGAGAGATTCAGGCAGGGAAAACCATGTTTTGTCTATATTGAAAAGTCTGCTTTTTACCCTATAGAGCCACTTGAAACTAAGCATATTTGCCAAGTAACACCATTCACTTTGCAAATCACTAGCTGTGTGTTTATCTTCAAAGTCAAGTTCCTACAAGCTTTTCCCGTTTGGAACGAACAGAAATTGCCAAAGAATGAGAGATTGAGACTGGGAAAAGCTTTCTTAGTCTATATAGAAAAGTATGCTTTTTACCGTCTAGAACCACTTAAAATGAAGCTTAATCTCCAAGTAAGAATAATTCACTTTGTAAAACAGTAGCTGTGCTTTTATCTTCAAAGTCAACTCCCTACACACTTTTCCCCCTTGGAACGAACACGATTTGCCTAAGAATGTGTGATTCAGACTGGGAAACGCAGGTTTTGTCCATATAGAAAAGTACAGAACCACTTAAAATTAAACTTATTGGCTTAGTAATAGCCATTCAATTTGCAAAACACTAGCTGTGTGTTTATCTTGAAAGTCAACTTCCTAAAAGCTTTTCCCGCTTGGCAAGAACAGAATTCGCCTAAAAATGTATAATTCACACTAGGAAATGCATGTTTTGTTTATATAGAAAAGTATGCTCCTTACCGTCTAGAACCACTTAAAATTAAGCTTGGCCAATTAACAGCATTTCACTTTGCATAACACTAGCTGTGTTATCTTCAATGTCAATTTCTTACAAGATTTTACAACATGGACTGAACAGATTTTGCCTAAGAGTGTGTGATGCAGACTGGGAAACGCAGGTTCTGTCCAAATTGAAGAGTAAGCTTCTTTCCGTCTAGAACCACTTAAAATTAAGCTTATTGGCCAAGTAACAGCATTTCACTTTGCAAATTACTAGCTGTGTGTTTATGTTCAAAGTCAACTTCTTACAAGCTTTTCCCGCTTTGACCGAACAGAATTTGCCTAAGATTGTGTGATTTAGACTGGGAAACACTTGTTTTGGCTCTATAGAAAAGTATGCTTCTTACCATCTAGAACCACTTAAAATTAAACTTATTGGCCAAATAACAGGATTACACTTTGCAAAACACTAGCTGTGTGTTTATCTTTAAAGTCAACTTCTTGAAAGCTTTTCCCACTGGACCAAACAGATTACGCCTAAGAATGTGTGATTCAGATTAGGAAACGCAGGTTTTGTCTATATAGAAGAGTATGCTTCTTACCGTCCAGAAACACTTAAAATTAAACTTATTGGCCAAGTAACAGCATTTCACTTTGCAAAACACTAGCGGTGTGTTTATCTTGAAAGTCAATTTCCTAAAAGCTTTTCCCCCTTGGTACGAACAGAATTCCCCTAAGAATGTGGAATTCACACTGGGAAATGCATGTTTTGTCTATATAGAAAGGTATGCTTCTTACCATCTAGAAACACTTAAAATTAAACTCATTGGCCAAGTAACAGCATTTCACTTTGCAAATTACTAGCTGTGTGTTCATGCTCAAAATCAACTTCTTACAAGCTTTTCCTGCTTTGACAGAACAGAATTTGCCTAATAATGTGTGATTCAGAATGGGAAAGGCATGTTTTGTCTATATAGAAGAGTATAGAACCACTTAAAATTAAAATTATTGGCTTAGTAACAACCATTCAATTTGCAAAACACTAGCTGTGTTTATCTTGAAAGTCAAATTTCTAAAAGCTTTTCCTGCCTGGTATGAACAAATTTGCAAAAGAATGTGTAATTCACACTGGGAAATGTACGTTTTTTTTTCTCTTTTTTTCGGAGCTGGGGACCGAAGCCAGGGCCTTGCGATTGCTAGGCAAGCGCTCTGCCACTGAGCTAAATCCCCAACCCCGCATGTTTTGTCTATATAGAAAAGTATGCTTTTTACCATCTAGAACCACTTAAAATTAAACTTATTGGCTTCGTAACAGCAATTCACTTTGCAAAACACTAGCTGTGTTTTTATCCTCAAAGTCAACTTCCTACTTGCTTTTCCCGCTTGGAATGAACAGAATTCGCCAAAGAATGAGAGATTCAGGCAGGAAAAACCATGTTTTGTCTATATTGAAAAGTCTGCTTTTTACCCTATAGAGCCACTTGAAATTAAGCATATTTGCCAAGTAACACCATTCACTTTGCAAATCACTAGCTGTGTGTTTATCTTCAAACTCAAGTTCCTACAAGCTTTTCCCGTTTGGAACGAACAGAAATTGCCAAAGAATGAGAGATTGAGACTGGGAAAAGCTTTCTTAGTCTATATAGAAAAGTATGCTTTTTACCGTCTAGAACCACTTAAAATGAATCTTAATCTCCAAGTAAGAATAATTCACTTTGTAAAACAGTAGCTGTGTTTTTATCTTCAAAGTCAACTCCCTACACACCTTTCCCCCTTGGAACGAACACGATTTGCCTAAGAATGTGTGATTCAGACTGGGAAATGCAGGTTTTGTCCATATAGAAAAGTACAGAACCACTTAAAATTAAACTTATTGGCTTAGTAATAGCCATTCAATTTGCAAAACACTAGCTGTGTGTTTATCTTGAAAGTCAACTTCCTAAAAGCTTTTCCCGCTTGGCAAGAACAGAATTCGCCTAAAAATGTATAATTCACACTAGGAAATGCATGTTTTGTTTATATAGAAAAGTATGCTCCTTACCGTCTAGAACCACTTAAAATTAAACTTATTGGCCAAGTAACAGCATTTCACTTTGCATAACACTAGCTGTGTTATCTTCAAAGTCAATTTCTTACAAGCTTTTCCCACATGGACTGAACAGATTTTGCCTAAGAATGTGTGAATCAGACTGGGAAACGCAGGTTCTGTCCAAATTGAAGAGTAAGCTTCTTTCCGTCTAGAAACACTTAAAATTAAACTTATTGGCCAAGTAACAGCATTTCATTTTCCAATTACTAGCTGTGTGTTTATGTTCAAAGTCAACTTCTTACAAGATTTTCTCGCTTTGACCGAACAGAATTTACCTAAGAATGTGTGACTCAGACTGGGAAAGGCAGGTTTTGTCCATATAGACGAGTATGCTTCTTACTGTCTAGAAACACTTAAAATTAAACTTATTGGCCAAGTAACAGCATTTCACTTTGCAAATTACTAGCTGTGTGTTTATGTTCAACGTCAACTTCTTACAAGCTTTTCCCGCTTTGACCGAACAGAATTTGCCTAAGATTGTGTGATTCAGACTGGGAAACACATGTTTTGTCTATATAGAAAAGTATGCTTCTTACCATCTAGAACCACTTAAAATTAAACTTATTGGCCAAGTAACAGGATTTCACTTTGCAAAACACTAGCTGTGTGTTTATCTTTATAGTCAACTTCTTGAAAGCTTATCCCACTGGACCGAACAGATTACGCCTAAGAATGTGTGATTCAGATAAGGAAACGCAGGTTTTGTCTATATAGAAGAGTATGCTTCTTACCGTTCAGAAACACTTAAAATTAAACTTATTGGCCAAGTAACAGAATTTCAATTTGCAAAACACTAGCTGTGTGTTTATCTTGAAAGTCAATTTCCTAAAAGCTTTTCCCCCTTGGTACGAACAGAATTCACCTAAGAATGTGTAATTCACACTGGGAAATGCATGTTTTGTCTGTATAGAAAGGTATGCTTCTTACCATCTAGAAACACTTAAAATTAAACTCATTGGCCAAGTAACAGCATTTCACTTTGCAAATTACTAGCTGTGTGTTCATGCTCAAAATCAACTTCTTACAAGCTTTTCCTGCTTTGACAGAACAGAATTTGCCTAATAATGTGTGATTCAGAATGGGAAAGGCATGTTTTGTCTATATAGAAGAGTATAGAACCACTTAAAATTAAAATTATTGGCTTAGTAACAACCATTCAATTTGCAAAACACTAGCTGTGTTTATCTTGAAAGTCAAATTTCTAAAAGCTTTTCCTGCCTGGTATGAACAAATTTGCCTAAGAATGTGTAATTCACACTGGGAAATGCATGTTTTTTTTTCTCTTTTTTTCGGAGCTGGGGACCGAACCCAGGGCCTTGCGATTGCTAGGCAAGCGCTCTGCCACTGAGCTAAATCCCCAACCCCGCATGTTTTGTCTATATAGAAAAGTATGCTTTTTACCATCTAGAACCACTTAAAATTCAACTTATTGGCTGCGTAACAGCAATTCACTTTGCAAAACACTAGCTGTGTTTTTATCCTCAAAGTCAACTTCCTACTTGCTTTTCCCGCTTGGAATGAACAGAATTCGCCAAAGAATGAGAGATTCAGGCAGGAAAAACCATGTTTTGTCTATATTGAAAAGTCTGCTTTTTACCCTATAGAGCCACTTGAAATTAAGCATATTTGCAAAGTAACACCATTCACTTTGCAAATCACTAGCTGTGTGTTTATCTTCAAACTCAAGTTCCTACAAGCTTTTCCCGTTTGGAACGAACAGAAATTGCCAAAGAATGAGAGATTGAGACTGGGAAAAGCTTTCTTAGTCTATATAGAAAAGTATGCTTTTTACCGTCTAGAACCACTTAAAATGAATCTTAATCTCCAAGTAAGAATAATTCACTTTGTAAAACAGTAGCTGTGTTTTTATCTTCAAAGTCAACTCCCTACACACTTTTCCCCCTTGGAACGAACACGATTTGCCTAAGAATGTGTGATTCAGACTGGGAAATGCAGGTTTTGTCCATATAGAAAAGTACAGAACCACTTAAAATTAAACTTATTGGCTTAGTAATAGCCATTCAATTTGCAAAACACTAGCTGTGTGTTTATCTTGAAAGTCAACTTCCTAAAAGCTTTTCCCGCTTGGCAAGAACAGAATTCGCCTAAAAATGTATAATTCACACTAGGAAATGCATGTTTTGTTTATATAGAAAAGTATGCTCCTTACCGTCTAGAACCACTTAAAATTAAACTTATTGGCCAAGTAACAGCATTTCACTTTGCATAACACTAGCTGTGTTATCTTCAAAGTCAATTTCTTACAAGCTTTTGCCACATGGACTGAACAGATTTTGCCTAAGAATGTGTGAATCAGACTGGGAAACGCAGGTTCTGTCCAAATTGAAGAGTAAGCTTCTTTCCGTCTAGAAACACTTAAAATTAAACTTATTGGCCAAGTAACAGCATTTCATTTTCCAATTACTAGCTGTGTGTTTATGTTCAAAGTCAACTTCTTACAAGCTTTTCTCGCTTTGACCGAACAGAATTTACCTAAGAATGTGTGACTCAGACTGGGAAAGGCAGGTTTTGTCCATATAGAAGAGTATGCTTCTTACTGTCTAGAAACACTTAAAATTAAACTTATTGGCCAAGTAACAGCATTTCACTTTGCAAATTACTAGCTGTGTGTTTATGTTCAACGTCAACTTCTTACAAGCTTTTCCCGCTTTGACCGAACAGAATTTGCCTAAGATTGTGTGATTCAGACTGGGAAACACATGTTTTGTCTATATAGAAAAGTATGCTTCTTACCATCTAGAACCACTTAAAATTAAACTTATTGGCCAAGTAACAGGATTTCACTTTGCAAAACACTAGCTGTGTGTTTATCTTTATAGTCAACTTCTTGAAAGCTTATCCCACTGGACCGAACAGATTACGCCTAAGAATGTGTGATTCAGATAAGGAAACGCAGGTTTTGTCTATATAGAAGAGTATGCTTCTTACCGTTCAGAAACACTTAAAATTAAACTTATTGGCCAAGTAACAGAATTTCATTTGCAAAACACTAGCTGTGTGTTTATCTTGAAAGTCAATTTCCTAAAAGCTTTTCCCCCTTGGTACGAACAGAATTCACCTAAGAATGTGTAATTCACACTGGGAAATGCATGTTTTGTCTGTATAGAAAGGTATGCTTCTTACCATCTAGAAACACTTAAAATTAAACTCATTGGCCAAGTAACAGCATTTCACTTTGCAAATTACTAGCTGTGTGTTCATGCTCAAAATCAACTTCTTACAAGCTTTTCCTGCTTTGACAGAACAGAATTTGCCTAATAATGTGTGATTCAGAATGGGAAAGGCATGTTTTGTCTATATAGAAGAGTATAGAACCACTTAAAATTAAAATTATTGGCTTAGTAACAACCATTCAATTTGCAAAACACTAGCTGTGTTTATCTTGAAAGTCAAATTTCTAAAAGCTTTTCCTGCCTGGTATGAACAAATTTGCCTAAGAATGTGTAATTCACACTGGGAAATGCATGTTTTTTTTTCTCTTTTTTTCGGAGCTGGGGACCGAACCCAGGGCCTTGCGATTGCTAGGCAAGCGCTCTGCAAATGAGCTAAATCCCCAACCCCGCATGTTTTGTCTATATAGAAAAGTATGCTTTTTACCATCTAGAACCACTTAAAATTAAACTTATTGGCTTCGTAACAGCAATTCACTTTGCAAAACACTAGCTGTGTTTTTATCCTCAAAGTCAACTTCCTACTTGCTTTTCCCGCTTGGAATGAACAGAATTCGCCAAAAAATGAGAGATTCAGGCAGGGAAAACCATGTTTTGTCTATATTGAAAAGTCTGCTTTTTACCCTATAGAGCCACTTGAAACTAAGCATATTTGCCAAGTAACACCATTCACTTTGCAAATCACTAGCTGTGTGTTTATCTTCAAAGTCAAGTTCCTACAAGCTTTTCCCGTTTGGAACGAACAGAAATTGCCAAAGAATGAGAGATTGAGACTGGGAAAAGCTTTCTTAGTCTATATAGAAAAGTATGCTTTTTACCGTATAGAACCACTTAAAATGAAGCTTAATCTCCAAGTAAGAATAATTCACTTTGTAAAACAGTAGCTGTGTTTTTATCTTCAAAGTCAACTCCCTACACACTTTTCCCCCTTGGAACGAACACGATTTGCCTAAGAATGTGTGATTCAGACTGGGAAACGCAGGTTTTGTCCATATAGAAAAGTACAGAACCACTTAAAATTAAACTTATTGGCTTAGTAATAGCCATTCAATTTGCAAAACACTAGCTGTGTGTTTATCTTGAAAGTCAACTTCCTAAAAGCTTTTCCCGCTTGGCAAGAACAGAATTCGCCTAAAAATGTATAATTCACACTAGGAAATGCATGTTTTGTTTATATAGAAAAGTATGCTCCTTACCGTCTAGAACCACTTAAAATTAAGCTTGGCCAATTAACAGCATTTCACTTTGCATAACACTAGCTGTGTTATCTTCAATGTCAATTTCTTACAAGATTTTACAACATGGACTGAACAGATTTTGCCTAAGAGTGTGTGATGCAGACTGGGAAACGCAGGTTCTGTCCAAATTGAAGAGTAAGCTTCTTTCCGTCTAGAACCACTTAAAATTAAGCTTATTGGCCAAGTAACAGCATTTCACTTTGCAAATTACTAGCTGTGTGTTTATGTTCAAAGTCAACTTCTTACAAGCTTTTCCCGCTTTGACCGAACAGAATTTGCCTAAGATTGTGTGATTTAGACTGGGAAACACTTGTTTTGGCTCTATAGAAAAGTATGCTTCTTACCATCTAGAACCACTTAAAATTAAACTTATTGGCCAAATAACAGGATTACACTTTGCAAAACACTAGCTGTGTGTTTATCTTTAAAGTCAACTTCTTGAAAGCTTTTCCCACTGGACCAAACAGATTACGCCTAAGAATGTGTGATTCAGATTAGGAAACGCAGGTTTTGTCTATATAGAAGAGTATGCTTCTTACCGTCCAGAAACACTTAAATTAAACTTATTGGCCAAGTAACAGCATTTCACTTTGCAAAACACTAGCGGTGTGTTTATCTTGAAAGTCAATTTCCTAAAAGCTTTTCCCCCTTGGTACGAACAGAATTCCCCTAAGAATGTGGAATTCACACTGGGAAATGCATGTTTTGTCTATATAGAAAGGTATGCTTCTTACCATCTAGAAACACTTAAAATTAAACTCATTGGCCAAGTAACAGCATTTCACTTTGCAAATTACTAGCTGTGTGTTCATGCTCAAAATCAACTTCTTACAAGCTTTTCCTGCTTTGACAGAACAGAATTTGCCTAATAATGTGTGATTCAGAATGGGAAAGGCATGTTTTGTCTATATAGAAGAGTATAGAACCACTTAAAATTAAAATTATTGGCTTAGTAACAACCATTCAATTTGCAAAACACTAGCTGTGTTTATCTTGAAAGTCAAATTTCTAAAAGCTTTTCCTGCCTGGTATGAACAAATTTGCAAAAGAATGTGTAATTCACACTGGGAAATGTACGTTTTTTTTTCTCTTTTTTTCGGAGCTGGGGACCGAAGCCAGGGCCTTGCGATTGCTAGGCAAGCGCTCTGCCACTGAGCTAAATCCCCAACCCCGCATGTTTTGTCTATATAGAAAAGTATGCTTTTTACCATCTAGAACCACTTAAAATTAAACTTATTGGCTTCGTAACAGCAATTCACTTTGCAAAACACTAGCTGTGTTTTTATCCTCAAAGTCAACTTCCTACTTGCTTTTCCCGCTTGGAATGAACAGAATTCGCCAAAGAATGAGAGATTCAGGCAGGAAAAACCATGTTTTGTCTATATTGAAAAGTCTGCTTTTTACCCTATAGAGCCACTTGAAATTAAGCATATTTGCCAAGTAACACCATTCACTTTGCAAATCACTAGCTGTGTGTTTATCTTCAAACTCAAGTTCCTACAAGCTTTTCCCGTTTGGAACGAACAGAAATTGCCAAAGAATGAGAGATTGAGACTGGGAAAAGCTTTCTTAGTCTATATAGAAAAGTATGCTTTTTACCGTCTAGAACCACTTAAAATGAATCTTAATCTCCAAGTAAGAATAATTCACTTTGTAAAACAGTAGCTGTGTTTTTATCTTCAAAGTCAACTCCCTACACACCTTTCCCCCTTGGAACGAACACGATTTGCCTAAGAATGTGTGATTCAGACTGGGAAATGCAGGTTTTGTCCATATAGAAAAGTACAGAACCACTTAAAATTAAACTTATTGGCTTAGTAATAGCCATTCAATTTGCAAAACACTAGCTGTGTGTTTATCTTGAAAGTCAACTTCCTAAAAGCTTTTCCCGCTTGGCAAGAACAGAATTCGCCTAAAAATGTATAATTCACACTAGGAAATGCATGTTTTGTTTATATAGAAAAGTATGCTCCTTACCGTCTAGAACCACTTAAAATTAAACTTATTGGCCAAGTAACAGCATTTCACTTTGCATAACACTAGCTGTGTTATCTTCAAAGTCAATTTCTTACAAGCTTTTCCCACATGGACTGAACAGATTTTGCCTAAGAATGTGTGAATCAGACTGGGAAACGCAGGTTCTGTCCAAATTGAAGAGTAAGCTTCTTTCCGTCTAGAAACACTTAAAATTAAACTTATTGGCCAAGTAACAGCATTTCATTTTCCAATTACTAGCTGTGTGTTTATGTTCAAAGTCAACTTCTTACAAGATTTTCTCGCTTTGACCGAACAGAATTTACCTAAGAATGTGTGACTCAGACTGGGAAAGGCAGGTTTTGTCCATATAGACGAGTATGCTTCTTACTGTCTAGAAACACTTAAAATTAAACTTATTGGCCAAGTAACAGCATTTCACTTTGCAAATTACTAGCTGTGTGTTTATGTTCAACGTCAACTTCTTACAAGCTTTTCCCGCTTTGACCGAACAGAATTTGCCTAAGATTGTGTGATTCAGACTGGGAAACACATGTTTTGTCTATATAGAAAAGTATGCTTCTTACCATCTAGAACCACTTAAAATTAAACTTATTGGCCAAGTAACAGGATTTCACTTTGCAAAACACTAGCTGTGTGTTTATCTTTATAGTCAACTTCTTGAAAGCTTATCCCACTGGACCGAACAGATTACGCCTAAGAATGTGTGATTCAGATAAGGAAACGCAGGTTTTGTCTATATAGAAGAGTATGCTTCTTACCGTTCAGAAACACTTAAAATTAAACTTATTGGCCAAGTAACAGAATTTCAATTTGCAAAACACTAGCTGTGTGTTTATCTTGAAAGTCAATTTCCTAAAAGCTTTTCCCCCTTGGTACGAACAGAATTCACCTAAGAATGTGTAATTCACACTGGGAAATGCATGTTTTGTCTGTATAGAAAGGTATGCTTCTTACCATCTAGAAACACTTAAAATTAAACTCATTGGCCAAGTAACAGCATTTCACTTTGCAAATTACTAGCTGTGTGTTCATGCTCAAAATCAACTTCTTACAAGCTTTTCCTGCTTTGACAGAACAGAATTTGCCTAATAATGTGTGATTCAGAATGGGAAAGGCATGTTTTGTCTATATAGAAGAGTATAGAACCACTTAAAATTAAAATTATTGGCTTAGTAACAACCATTCAATTTGCAAAACACTAGCTGTGTTTATCTTGAAAGTCAAATTTCTAAAAGCTTTTCCTGCCTGGTATGAACAAATTTGCCTAAGAATGTGTAATTCACACTGGGAAATGCATGTTTTTTTTTCTCTTTTTTTCGGAGCTGGGGACCGAACCCAGGGCCTTGCGATTGCTAGGCAAGCGCTCTGCCACTGAGCTAAATCCCCAACCCCGCATGTTTTGTCTATATAGAAAAGTATGCTTTTTACCATCTAGAACCACTTAAAATTCAACTTATTGGCTGCGTAACAGCAATTCACTTTGCAAAACACTAGCTGTGTTTTTATCCTCAAAGTCAACTTCCTACTTGCTTTTCCCGCTTGGAATGAACAGAATTCGCCAAAGAATGAGAGATTCAGGCAGGAAAAACCATGTTTTGTCTATATTGAAAAGTCTGCTTTTTACCCTATAGAGCCACTTGAAATTAAGCATATTTGCAAAGTAACACCATTCACTTTGCAAATCACTAGCTGTGTGTTTATCTTCAAACTCAAGTTCCTACAAGCTTTTCCCGTTTGGAACGAACAGAAATTGCCAAAGAATGAGAGATTGAGACTGGGAAAAGCTTTCTTAGTCTATATAGAAAAGTATGCTTTTTACCGTCTAGAACCACTTAAAATGAATCTTAATCTCCAAGTAAGAATAATTCACTTTGTAAAACAGTAGCTGTGTTTTTATCTTCAAAGTCAACTCCCTACACACTTTTCCCCCTTGGAACGAACACGATTTGCCTAAGAATGTGTGATTCAGACTGGGAAATGCAGGTTTTGTCCATATAGAAAAGTACAGAACCACTTAAAATTAAACTTATTGGCTTAGTAATAGCCATTCAATTTGCAAAACACTAGCTGTGTGTTTATCTTGAAAGTCAACTTCCTAAAAGCTTTTCCCGCTTGGCAAGAACAGAATTCGCCTAAAAATGTATAATTCACACTAGGAAATGCATGTTTTGTTTATATAGAAAAGTATGCTCCTTACCGTCTAGAACCACTTAAAATTAAACTTATTGGCCAAGTAACAGCATTTCACTTTGCATAACACTAGCTGTGTTATCTTCAAAGTCAATTTCTTACAAGCTTTTGCCACATGGACTGAACAGATTTTGCCTAAGAATGTGTGAATCAGACTGGGAAACGCAGGTTCTGTCCAAATTGAAGAGTAAGCTTCTTTCCGTCTAGAAACACTTAAAATTAAACTTATTGGCCAAGTAACAGCATTTCATTTTCCAATTACTAGCTGTGTGTTTATGTTCAAAGTCAACTTCTTACAAGATTTTCTCGCTTTGACCGAACAGAATTTACCTAAGAATGTGTGACTCAGACTGGGAAAGGCAGGTTTTGTCCATATAGAAGAGTATGCTTCTTACTGTCTAGAAACACTTAAAATTAAACTTATTGGCCAAGTAACAGCATTTCACTTTGCAAATTACTAGCTGTGTGTTTATGTTCAACGTCAACTTCTTACAAGCTTTTCCCGCTTTGACCGAACAGAATTTGCCTAAGATTGTGTGATTCAGACTGGGAAACACATGTTTTGTCTATATAGAAAAGTATGCTTCTTACCATCTAGAACCACTTAAAATTAAACTTATTGGCCAAGTAACAGGATTTCACTTTGCAAAACACTAGCTGTGTGTTTATCTTTATAGTCAACTTCTTGAAAGCTTATCCCACTGGACCGAACAGATTACGCCTAAGAATGTGTGATTCAGATAAGGAAACGCAGGTTTTGTCTATATAGAAGAGTATGCTTCTTACCGTTCAGAAACACTTAAAATTAAACTTATTGGCCAAGTAACAGAATTTCATTTGCAAAACACTAGCTGTGTGTTTATCTTGAAAGTCAATTTCCTAAAAGCTTTTCCCCCTTGGTACGAACAGAATTCACCTAAGAATGTGTAATTCACACTGGGAAATGCATGTTTTGTCTGTATAGAAAGGTATGCTTCTTACCATCTAGAAACACTTAAAATTAAACTCATTGGCCAAGTAACAGCATTTCACTTTGCAAATTACTAGCTGTGTGTTCATGCTCAAAATCAACTTCTTACAAGCTTTTCCTGCTTTGACAGAACAGAATTTGCCTAATAATGTGTGATTCAGAATGGGAAAGGCATGTTTTGTCTATATAGAAGAGTATAGAACCACTTAAAATTAAAATTATTGGCTTAGTAACAACCATTCAATTTGCCAAACACTAGCTGTGTTTATCTTGAAAGTCAAATTTCTAAAAGCTTTTCCTGCCTGGTATGAACAAATTTGCCTAAGAATGTGTAATTCACACTGGGAAATGCATGTTTTTTTTTCTCTTTTTTTCGGAGCTGGGGACCGAACCCAGGGCCTTGCGATTGCTAGGCAAGCGCTCTGCAAATGAGCTAAATCCCCAACCCCGCATGTTTTGTCTATATAGAAAAGTATGCTTTTTACCATCTAGAACCACTTAAAATTAAACTTATTGGCTTCGTAACAGCAATTCACTTTGCAAAACACTAGCTGTGTTTTTATCCTCAAAGTCAACTTCCTACTTGCTTTTCCCGCTTGGAATGAACAGAATTCGCCAAAGAATGAGAGATTCAGGCAGGAAAAACCATGTTTTGTCTATATTGAAAAGTCTGCTTTTTACCCTATAGAGCCACTTGAAACTAAGCATATTTGCCAAGTAACACCATTCACTTTGCAAATCACTAGCTGTGTGTTTATCTTCAAAGTCAAGTTCCTACAAGCTTTTCCCGTTTGGAACGAACAGAAATTGCCAAAGAATGAGAGATTGAGACTGGGAATAGCTGTCTTAGTCTATATAGAAAAGTATGCTTTTTACCGTATAGAACCACTTAAAATGAAGCTTAATCTCCAAGTAAGAATAATTCACTTTGTAAAACAGTAGCTGTGTTTTTATCTTCAAAGTCAACTCCCTACACACTTTTCCCCCTTGGAACGAACACGATTTGCCTAACAATGTGTGATTCAGACTGGGAAATGCAGGTTTTGTCCATATAGAAAAGTACAGAACCACTTAAAATTAAACTTATTGGCTTAGTAATAGCCATTCAATTTGCAAAACACTAGCTGTGTGTTTATCTTGAAAGTCAACTTCCTAAAAGCTTTTCCCGCTTGGCAAGAACAGAATTCGCCTAAAAATGTATAATTCACACTAGGAAATGCATGTTTTGTTTATATAGAAAAGTATGCTCCTTACCGTCTAGAACCACTTAAAATTAAACTGATTGGCCAAGTAACAGCATTTCACTTTGCATAACACTAGCTGTGTTATCTTCAAAGTCAATTTCTTCCAAGCTTTTCCCACATGGACTGAACAGATTTTGCATAAGAATGTGTGATTCAGACTGGGAAACGCAGGTTCTGTCCAAATTGAAGAGTAAGCTTCTTTCCGTCTAGAAACACTTAAAATTAAACTTATTGGCCAAGTAACAGCATTTCACTTTTCCAATTACTAGCTGTGTGTTTATGTTCAAAGTCAACTTCTTACAAGCTTTTCTCGCTTTGACCGAACAGAATTTACCTAAGAATGTGTGACTCAGACTGGGAAAGGCAGGTTTTGTCCATATAGAAGAGTATGCTTCTTACTGTCTAGAAACACTTAAAATTAAACTTATTGGCCAAGTAACAGCATTTCACTTTGCAAATTACTAGCTGTGTGTTTATGTTCAACGTCAACTTCTTGCAAGCTTTTCCCGCTTTGACTGAACAGAATTTGCCTAAGATTGTGTGATTCAGACTGGGAAACACATGTTTTGTCTATATAGAAAAGTATGCTTCTTACCATCTAGAAACACTTAAAATTAAACTTATTGGCCAAGTAACAGGATTTCACTTTGCAAAACACTAGCTGTGTGTTTATCTTTATAGTCAACTTCTTGAAAGCTTTTCCCACTGGACCGAACAGATTACGCCTAAGAATGTGTGATTCAGATAAGGAAACGCAGGTTTTGTCTATATAGAAGAGTATGCTTCTTACCGTCCATAAACACTTAAAATTAAACTTATTGGCCAAGTAACAGCATTTCACTTTGCAAAACACAAGCTGTGTGTATATCTTGAAAGTCAATTTCCTAAAAGCTTTTCCCCCTTGATACGAACAGAATTCATCTAAGAATGTGTAATTCACACTGGGAAATGCATGTTTTGTCTGTATAGAAAGGTATGCTTCTTACCATCTAGAAACACTTAAAACTAAACTCATTGGCCAAGTAACAGCATTTCACTTTGCAAATTACTAGCTGTGTGTTCATGCTCAAAATCAACTTCTTACAAGCTTTTCCTGCTTTGACAGAACAGAATTTGCCTAATAATGTGTGATTCAGAATGGGAAAGGCATGTTTTGTCTATATAGAAGAGTAGAGAACCACTTAAAATTAAACTTATTGGCTTAGTAACAACCATTCAATTTGCCAAACACTAGCTGTGTTTATCTTGAAAGTCAAATTTCTAAAAGCTTTTCCTGCCTGGTATGAACAAATTTGCCTAAGAATGTGTAATTCACACTGGGAAATGCATGTTTTTTTTTCTCTTTTTTTCGGAGCTGGGGACCGAACCCAGGGCCTTGCGATTGCTATGCAAGCGCTCTGCCACTGAGCTAAATCCCCAACCCCGCATGTTTTGTCTATATAGAAAAGTATGCTTTTTACCATCTAGAACCACTTAAAATTAAACTTATTGGCTTCGTAACAGCAATTCACTTTGCAAAACACTAGCTGTGTTTTTATCCTCAAAGTCAACTTCCTACTTGCTTTTCCCGCTTGGAATGAACAGAATTCGCCAAAGAATGAGATTTTCAGGCAGGAAAAACCATGTTTTGTCTATATTGAAAAGTCTGCTTTTTACTCTATAGGGCCACTTGAAACTAAGCATATTTGCCAAGTAACACCATTCACTTTGCAAATCACTAGCTGTGTGTTTATCTTCAAAGTCAAGTTCCTACAAGCTTTTCCCCTTTGGAACGAACAGAAATTGCCAAAGAATGAGAGATTGAGACTGGGAAAAGCTGTCTTAGTCTATATAGAAAAGTATGCTTTTTACCGTCTAGAACCACTTAAAATGAAGCTTAATCTCCAAGTAAGAATAATTCACTTTGTAAAACAGTAGCTGTGTTTTTATCTTCAAAGTCAACTCCCTACACACTTTTCCCCCTTGGAACGAACACGATTTGCCTAAGAATGTGTGATTCAGACTGGGAAATGCAGGTTTTGTCCATATAGAAAAGTACAGAACCACTTAAAATTAAACTTATTGGCTTAGTAATAGCCATTCAATTTGCAAAACACTAGCTGTGTGTTTATCTTGAAAGTCAACTTCCTAAAAGCTTTTCCCGCTTTGCAAGAACAGAATTCGCCTAAAAATGTATAATTCACACTAGGAAATGCATGTTTTGTTTATATAGAAAAGTATGCTCCTTACCGTCTAGAACCACTTAAAATTAAACTTATTGGCCAAGTAACAGCATTTCACTTTGCATAACACTAGCTGTGTTATCTTCAAAGTCAATTTCTTCCAAGCTTTTCCCACATGGACTGAACAGATTTTGCCTAAGAATGTGTG
This sequence comes from Rattus norvegicus, assembly GCF_036323735.1. Taxonomy (NCBI): domain Eukaryota; kingdom Metazoa; phylum Chordata; class Mammalia; order Rodentia; family Muridae; genus Rattus; species Rattus norvegicus. Next base: position 57,935 of record NW_026947365.1, read on the forward strand.
ATTCAGACTGGGAAACGCAGGTTCTGTCCAAATTGAAGAGTAAGCTTCTTTCCGTCTAGAAACACTTAAAATTAAACTTATTGGCCAAGTAACAGCATTTCATTTTCCAATTACTAGCTGTGTGTTTATGTTCAAAGTCAACTTCTTACAAGCTTTTCTCGCTTTGACCGAACAGAATTTACCTAAGAATGTGTGACTCAGACTGGGAAAGGCAGGTTTTGTCCATATAGAAGAGTATGCTTCTTACTGTCTAGAAACACTTAAAATTAAACTTATTGGCCAAGTAACAGCATTTCACTTTGCAAATTACTAGCTGTGTGTTTATGTTCAACGTCAACTTCTTACAAGCTTTTCCCGCTTTGACCGAACAGAATTTGCCTAAGATTGTGTGATTCAGACTGGGAAACACATGTTTTGTCTATATAGAAAAGTATGCTTCTTACCATCTAGAACCACTTAAAATTAAACTTATTGGCCAAGTAACAGGATTTCACTTTGCAAAACACTAGCTGTGTGTTTATCTTTATAGTCAACTTCTTGAAAGCTTATCCCACTGGACCGAACAGATTACGCCTAAGAATGTGTGATTCAGATAAGGAAACGCAGGTTTTGTCTATATAGAAGAGTATGCTTCTTACCGTTCAGAAACACTTAAAATTAAACTTATTGGCCAAGTAACAGAATTTCAATTTGCAAAACACTAGCTGTGTGTTTATCTTGAAAGTCAATTTCCTAAAAGCTTTTCCCCCTTGGTACGAACAGAATTCACCTAAGAATGTGTAATTCACACTGGGAAATGCATGTTTTGTCTGTATAGAAAGGTATGCTTCTTACCATCTAGAAACACTTAAAATTAAACTCATTGGCCAAGTAACAGCATTTCACTTTGCAAATTACTAGCTGTGTGTTCATGCTCAAAATCAACTTCTTACAAGCTTTTCCTGCTTTGACAGAACAGAATTTGCCTAATAATGTGTGATTCAGAATGGGAAAGGCATGTTTTGTCTATATAGAAGAGTATAGAACCACTTAAAATTAAAATTATTGGCTTAGTAACAACCATTCAATTTGCAAAACACTAGCTGTGTTTATCTTGAAAGTCAAATTTCTAAAAGCTTTTCCTGCCTGGTATGAACAAATTTGCCTAAGAATGTGTAATTCACACTGGGAAATGCATGTTTTTTTTTCTCTTTTTTTCGGAGCTGGGGACCGAACCCAGGGCCTTGCGATTGCTAGGCAAGCGCTCTGCCACTGAGCTAAATCCCCAACCCCGCATGTTTTGTCTATATAGAAAAGTATGCTTTTTACCATCTAGAACCACTTAAAATTAAACTTATTGGCTTCGTAACAGCAATTCACTTTGCAAAACACTAGCTGTGTTTTTATCCTCAAAGTCAACTTCCTACTTGCTTTTCCCGCTTGGAATGAACAGAATTCGCCAAAGAATGAGAGATTCAGGCAGGAAAAACCATGTTTTGTCTATATTGAAAAGTCTGCTTTTTACCCTATAGAGCCACTTGAAATTAAGCATATTTGCCAAGTAACACCATTCACTTTGCAAATCACTAGCTGTGTGTTTATCTTCAAACTCAAGTTCCTACAAGCTTTTCCCGTTTGGAACGAACAGAAATTGCCAAAGAATGAGAGATTGAGACTGGGAAAAGCTGTCTTAGTCTATATAGAAAAGTATGCTTTTTACCGTCTAGAACCACTTAAAATGAATCTTAATCTCCAAGTAAGAATAATTCACTTTGTAAAACAGTAGCTGTGTTTTTATCTTCAAAGTCAACTCCCTACACACTTTTCCCCCTTGGAACGAACACGATTTGCCTAAGAATGTGTGATTCAGACTGGGAAATGCAGGTTTTGTCCATATAGAAAAGTACATAACCACTTAAAATTAAACTTATTGGCTTAGTAATAGCCATTCAATTTGCAAAACACTAGCTGTGTGTTTATCTTGAAAGTCAACTTCCTAAAAGCTTTTCCCGCTTGGCAAGAACAGAATTCGCCTAAAAATGTATAATTCACACTAGGAAATGCATGTTTTGTTTATATAGAAAAGTATGCTCCTTACCGTCTAGAACCACTTAAAATTAAACTTATTGGCCAAGTAACAACATTTCACTTTTCCAATTACTAGCTGTGTGTTTATGTTCAAAGTCAACTTCTTACAAGCTTTTCTCGCTTTGACCGAACAGAATTTACCTAAGAATGTGTGACTCAGACTGGGAAAGGCAGGTTTTGTCCATATAGAAGAGTATGCTTCTTACTGTCTAGAAACACTTAAAATTAAACTTATTGGCCAAGTAACAGCATTTCACTTTGCAAATTACTAGCTGTGTGTTTATGTTCAACGTCAACTTCTTACAAGCTTTTCCCGCTTTGACCGAACAGAATTTGCCTAAGATTGTGTGATTCAGACTGGGAAACACATGTTTTGTCTATATAGAAAAGTATGCTTCTTACCATCTAGAAACACTTAAAATTAAACTTATTGGCCAAGTAACAGGATTTCACTTTGCAAAACACTAGCTGTGTGTTTATCTTTATAGTCAACTTCTTGAAAGCTTTTCCCACTGGACCGAACAGATTACGCCTAAGAATGTGTGATTCAGATAAGGAAACGAAGGTTTTGTCTATATAGAAGAGTATGCTTCTTACCGTCCAGAAACACTTAAAATTAAACTTATTGGCCAAGTAACAGCATTTCACTTTGCAAAACACTAGCTGTGTGTATATCTTGAAAGTCAATTTCCTAAAAGCTTTTCCCCCTTGATACGAACAGAATTCATCTAAGAATGTGTAATTCACACTGGGAAATGCATGTTTTGTCTGTATAGAAAGGTATGCTTCTTACCATCTAGAAACACTTAAAACTAAACTCATTGGCCAAGTAACAGCATTTCACTTTGCAAATTACTAGCTGTGTGTTCATGCTCAAAATCAACTTCTTACAAGCTTTTCCTGCTTTGACAGAACAGAATTTGCCTAATAATGTGTGATTCAGAATGGGAAAGGCATGTTTTGTCTATATAGAAGAGTATAGAACCACTTAAAATTAAACTTATTGGCTTAGTAACAACCATTCAATTTGCAAAACACTAGCTGTGTTTATCTTGAAAGTCAAATTTCTAAAAGCTTTTCCTGCCTGGTATGAACAAATTTGCCTAAGAATGTGTAATTCACACTGGGAAATGCATGTTTTTTTTTTCTCTTTTTTTCGGAGCTGGGGACCGAACCCAGGGCCTTGCGATTGCTATGCAAGCGCTCTGCCACTGAGCTAAATCCCCAACCCCGCATGTTTTGTCTATATAGAAAAGTATGCTTTTTACCATCTAGAACCACTTAAAATTAAACTTATTGGCTTCGTAACAGCAATTCACTTTGCAAAACACTAGCTGTGTTTTTATCCTCAAAGTCAACTTCCTACTTGCTTTTCCCGCTTGGAATGAACAGAATTCGCCAAAGAATGAGAGATTCAGGCAGGAAAAACCATGTTTTGTCTATATTGAAAAGTCTGCTTTTTACTCTATAGGGCCACTTGAAACTAAGCATATTTGCCAAGTAACACCATTCACTTTGCAAATCACTAGCTGTGTGTTTATCTTCAAACTCAAGTTCCTACAAGCTTTTCCCCTTTGGAACGAACAGAAATTGCCAAAGAATGAGAGATTGAGACTGGGAAAAGCTGTCTTAGTCTATATAGAAAAGTATGCTTTTTACCGTCTAGAACCACTTAAAATGAAGCTTAATCTCCAAGTAAGAATAATTCACTTTGTAAAACAGTAGCTGTGTTTTTATCTTCAAAGTCAACTCCCTACACACTTTTCCCCCTTGGAACGAACACGATTTGCCTAAGAATGTGTGATTCAGACTGGGAAATGCAGGTTTTGTCCATATAGAAAAGTACAGAACCACTTAAAATTAAACTTATTGGCTTAGTAATAGCCATTCAATTTGCAAAACACTAGCTGTGTGTTTATCTTGAAAGTCAACTTCCTAAAAGCTTTTCCCGCTTGGCAAGAACAGAATTCGCCTAAAAATGTATAATTCACACTAGGAAATGCATGTTTTGTTTATATAGAAAAGTATGCTCCTTACCGTCTAGAACCACTTAAAATTAAACTTATTGGCCAAGTAACAGCATTTCACTTTGCATAACACTAGCTGTGTTATCTTCAAAGTCAATTTCTTACAAGCTTTTCCCAAATGGACTGAACAGATTTTGCCTAAGAATGTGTGAATCAGACTGGGAAACGCAGGTTCTGTCCAAATTGAAGAGTAAGCTTCTTTCCGTCTAGAAACACTTAAAATTAAACTTATTGGCCAAGTAACAGCATTTCATTTTCCAATTACTAGCTGTGTGTTTATGTTCAAAGTCAACTTCTTACAAGCTTTTCTCGCTTTGACCGAACAGAATTTACCTAAGAATGTGTGACTCAGACTGGGAAAGGCAGGTTTTGTCCATATAGAAGAGTATGCTTCTTACTGTCTAGAAACACTTAAAATTAAACTTATTGGCCAAGTAACAGCATTTCACTTTGCAAATTACTAGCTGTGTGTTTATGTTCAACGTCAACTTCTTACAAGCTTTTCCCGCTTTGACCGAACAGAATTTGCCTAAGATTGTGTGATTCAGACTGGGAAACACATGTTTTGTTTATATAGAAAAGTATGCTTCTTACCATCTAGAAACACTTAAAATTAAACTTATTGGCCAAGTAACAGGATTTCACTTTGCAAAACACTAGCTGTGTGTTTATCTTTATAGTCAACTTCTTGAAAGCTTTTCCCACTGGACCGAACAGATTACGCCTAAGAATGTGTGATTCAGATAAGGAAACGCAGGTTTTGTCTATATAGAAGAGTATGCTTCTTACCGTCCAGAAACACTTAAAATTAAACTTATTGGCCAAGTAACAGCATTTCACTTTGCAAAACACTAGCTGTGTGTATATCTTGAAAGTCAATTTCCTAAAAGCTTTTCCCCCTTGATACGAACAGAATTCATCTAAGAATGTGTAATTCACACTGGGAAATGCACGTTTTGTCTGTATAGAAAGGTATGCTTCTTACCATCTAGAAACACTTAAAACTAAAATCATTGGCCAAGTAACAGCATTTCACTTTGCAAATTACTAGCTGTGTGTTCATGCTCAAAATCAACTTCTTACAAGCTTTTCCTGCTTTGACAGAACAGAATTTGCCTAATAATGTGTGATTCAGAATGGGAAAGGCATGTTTTGTCTATATAGAAGAGTAGAGAACCACTTAAAATTAAACTTATTGGCTTAGTAACAACCATTCAATTTGCAAAACACTAGCTGTGTTTATCTTGAAAGTCAAATTTCTAATAGCTTTTCCTGCCTGGTATGAACAAATTTGCCTAAGAATGTGTAATTCACACTGGGAAATGCATGTTTTTTTTTTCTCTTTTTTTCGGAGCTGGGGACCGAACCCAGGGCCTTGCGATTGCTATGCAAGCGCTCTGCCACTGAGCTAAATCCCCAACCCCGCATGTTTTGTCTATATAGAAAAGTATGCTTTTTACCATCTAGAACCACTTAAAATTAAACTTATTGGCTTCGTAACAGCAGTTCACTTTGCAAAACACTAGCTGTGTTTTTATCCTCAAAGTCAACTTCCTACTTGCTTTTCCCGCTTGGAATGAACAGAATTCGCCAAAGAATGAGAGATTCAGGCAGGAAAAACCATGTTTTGTCTATATTGAAAAGTCTGCTTTTTACTCTATAGGGCCACTTGAAACTAAGCATATTTGCCAAGTAACACCATTCACTTTGCAAATCACTAGCTGTGTGTTTATCTTCAAAGTCAAGTTCCTACAAGCTTTTCCCCTTTGGAACGAACAGAAATTGCCAAAGAATGAGAGATTGAGACTGGGAAAAGCTGTCTTAGTCTATATAGAAAAGTATGCTTTTTACCGTCTAGAACCACTTAAAATGAAGCTTAATCTCCAAGTAAGAATAATTCACTTTGTAAAACAGTAGCTGTGTTTTTATCTTCAAAGTCAACTCCCTACACACTTTTCCCCCTTGGAACGAACACGATTTGCCTAAGAATGTGTGATTCAGACTGGGAAATGCAGGTTTTGTCCATATAGAAAAGTACAGAACCACTTAAAATTAAACTTATTGGCTTAGTAATAGCCATTCAATTTGCAAAACACTAGCTGTGTGTTTATCTTGAAAGTCAACTTCCTAAAAGCTTTTCCCGCTTTGCAAGAACAGAATTCGCCTAAAAATGTATAATTCACACTAGGAAATGCATGTTTTGTTTATATAGAAAAGTATGCTCCTTACCGTCTAGAACCACTTAAAATTAAACTTATTGGCCAAGTAACAGCATTTCACTTTGCATAACACTAGCTGTGTTATCTTCAAAGTCAATTTCTTCCAAGCTTTTCCCACATGGACTGAACAGATTTTGCCTAAGAATGTGTGATTCAGACTGGGAAACGCAGGTTCTGTCCAAATTGAAGAGTAAGCTTCTTTCCGTCTAGAAACACTTAAAATTAAACTTATTGGCCAAGTAACAGCATTTCACTTTTCCAATTACTAGCTGTGTGTTTATGTTCAAAGTCAACTTCTTACAAGCTTTTCTCGCTTTGACCGAACAGAATTTACCTAAGAATGTGTGACTCAGACTGGGAAAGGCAGGTTTTGTCCATATAGAAGAGTATGCTTCTTACTGTCTAGAAACACTTAAAATTAAACTTATTGGCCAAGTAACAGCATTTCACTTTGCATAACACTAGCTGTGTTATCTTCAAAGTCAATTTCTTACAAGCTTTTCCCACATGGACTGAACAGATTTTGCCTAAGAATGTGTGAATCAGACTGGGAAACGCAGGTTCTGTCCAAATTGAAGAGTAAGCTTCTTTCCGTCTAGAAACACTTAAAATTAAACTTATTGGCCAAGTAACAGCATTTCATTTTCCAATTACTAGCTGTGTGTTTATGTTCAAAGTCAACTTCTTACAAGCTTTTCTCGCTTTGACCGAACAGAATTTACCTAAGAATGTGTGACTCAGACTGGGAAAGGCAGGTTTTGTCCATATAGAAGAGTATGCTTCTTACTGTCTAGAAACACTTAAAATTAAACTTATTGGCCAAGTAACAGCATTTCACTTTGCAAATTACTAGCTGTGTGTTTATGTTCAACGTCAACTTCTTACAAGCTTTTCCCGCTTTGACCGAACAGAATTTGCCTAAGATTGTGTGATTCAGACTGGGAAACACATGTTTTGTCTATATAGAAAAGTATGCTTCTTACCGTCCAGAAACACTTAAAATTAAACTTATTGGCCAAGTAACAGAATTTCAATTTGCAAAACACTAGCTGTGTGTTTATCTTGAAAGTCAATTTCCTAAAAGCTTTTCCCCCTTGGTACGAACAGAATTCACCTAAGAATGTGTAATTCACACTGGGAAATGCATGTTTTGTCTGTATAGAAAGGTATGCTTCTTACCATCTAGAAACACTTAAAATTAAACTCATTGGCCAAGTAACAGCATTTCACTTTGCAAATTACTAGCTGTGTGTTCATGCTCAAAATCAACTTCTTACAAGCTTTTCCTGCTTTGACAGTACAGAATTTGCCTAATAATGTGTGATTCAGAATGGGAAAGGCATGTTTTGTCTATATAGAAGAGTATAGAACCACTTAAAATTAAAATTATTGGCTTAGTAACAACCATTCAATTTGCAAAACACTAGCTGTGTTTATCTTGAAAGTCAAATTTCTAAAAGCTTTTCCTGCCTGGTATGAACAAATTTGCCTAAGAATGTGTAATTCACACTGGGAAATGCATGTTTTTTTTTCTCTTTTTTTCGGAGCTGGGGACCGAACCCAGGGCCTTGCGATTGCTAGGCAAGCGCTCTGCCACTGAGCTAAATCCCCAACCCCGCATGTTTTGTCTATATAGAAAAGTATGCTTTTTACCATCTAGAACCACTTAAAATTAAACTTATTGGCTGCGTAACAGCAATTCACTTTGCAAAACACTAGCTGTGTTTTTATCCTCAAAGTCAACTTCCTACTTGCTTTTCCCGCTTGGAATGAACAGAATTCGCCAAAGAATGAGAGATTCAGGCAGGAAAAACCATGTTTTGTCTATATTGAAAAGTCTGCTTTTTACCCTATAGAGCCACTTGAAATTAAGCATATTTGCCAAGTAACACCATTCACTTTGCAAATCACTAGCTGTGTGTTTATCTTCAAACTCAAGTTCCTACAAGCTTTTCCCGTTTGGAACGAACAGAAATTGCCAAAGAATGAGAGATTGAGACTGGGAAAAGCTGTCTTAGTCTATATAGAAAAGTATGCTTTTTACCGTCTAGAACCACTTAAAATGAAGCTTAATCTCCAAGTAAGAATAATTCACTTTGTAAAACAGTAGCTGTGTTTTTATCTTCAAAGTCAACTCCCTACACACTTTTCCCCCTTGGAACGAACACGATTTGCCTAAGAATGTGTGATTCAGACTGGGAAATGCAGGTTTTGTCCATATAGAAAAGTACAGAACCACTTAAAATTAAACTTATTGGCTTAGTAATAGCCATTCAATTTGCAAAACACTAGCTGTGTGTTTATCTTGAAAGTCAACTTCCTAAAAGCTTTTCCCGCTTGGCAAGAACAGAATTCGCCTAAAAATGTATAATTCACACTAGGAAATGCATGTTTTGTTTATATAGAAAAGTATGCTCCTTACCGTCTAGAACCACTTAAAATTAAACTTATTGGCCAAGTAACAGCATTTCACTTTGCATAACACTAGCTGTGTTATCTTCAAAGTCAATTTCTTACAAGCTTTTCCCAAATGGACTGAACAGATTTTGCCTAAGAATGTGTGAATCAGACTGGGAAACGCAGGTTCTGTCCAAATTGAAGAGTAAGCTTCTTTCCGTCTAGAAACACTTAAAATTAAACTTATTGGCCAAGTAACAGCATTTCATTTTCCAATTACTAGCTGTGTGTTTATGTTCAAAGTCAACTTCTTACAAGCTTTTCTCGCTTTGACCGAACAGAATTTACCTAAGAATATGTGACTCAGACTGGGAAAGGCAGGTTTTGTCCATATAGAAGAGTATGCTTCTTACTGTCTAGAAACACTTAAAATTAAACTTATTGGCCAAGTAACAGCATTTCACTTTGCAAATTACTAGCTGTGTGTTTATGTTCAACGTCAACTTCTTACAAGCTTTTCCCGCTTTGACCGAACAGAATTTGCCTAAGATTGTGTGATTCAGACTGGGAAACACATGTTTTGTTTATATAGAAAAGTATGCTCCTTACCGTCTAGAACCACTTAAAATTAAACTTATTGGCCAAGTAACAGCATTTCACTTTGCATAACACTAGCTGTGTTATCTTCAAAGTCAATTTCTTACAAGCTTTTCCCAAATGGACTGAACAGATTTTGCCTAAGAATGTGTGAATCAGACTGGGAAACGCAGGTTCTGTCCAAATTGAAGAGTAAGCTTCTTTCCGTCTAGAAACACTTAAAATTAAACTTATTGGCCAAGTAACAGCATTTCATTTTCCAATTACTAGCTGTGTGTTTATGTTCAAAGTCAACTTCTTACAAACTTTTCTCGCTTTTACCGAACAGAATTTACCTAAGAATGTGTGACTCAGACTGGGAAAGGCAGGTTTTGTCCATATAGAAGAGTATGCTTCTTACTGTCTAGAAACACTTAAAATTAAACTTATTGGCCAAGTAACAGCATTTCACTTTGCAAATTACTAGCTGTGTGTTTATGTTCAACGTCAACTTCTTACAAGCTTTTCCCGCTTTGACCGAACAGAATTTGCCTAAGATTGTGTGATTCAGACTGGGAAACACATGTTTTGTCTATATAGAAAAGTATGCTTCTTACCATCTAGAACCACTTAAAATTAAACTTATTGGCCAAGTAACAGGATTTCACTTTGCAAAACACTAGCTGTGTGTTTATCTTTATAGTCAACTTCTTGAAAGCTTATCCCACTGGACCGAACAGATTACGCCTAAGAATGTGTGATTCAGATAAGGAAACGCAGGTTTTGTCTATATAGAAGAGTATGCTTCTTACCGTTCAGAAACACTTAAAATTAAACTTATTGGCCAAGTAACAGAATTTCATTTGCAAAACACTAGCTGTGTGTTTATCTTGAAAGTCAATTTCCTAAAAGCTTTTCCCCCTTGGTACGAACAGAATTCACCTAAGAATGTGTAATTCACACTGGGAAATGCATATTTTGTCTGTATAGAAAGGTATGCTTCTTACCATCTAGAAACACTTAAAATTAAACTCATTGGCCAAGTAACAGCATTTCACTTTGCAAATTACTAGCTGTGTGTTCATGCTCAAAATCAACTTCTTACAAGCTTTTCCTGCTTTGACAGAACAGAATTTGCCTAATAATGTGTGATTCAGAATGGGAAAGGCATGTTTTGTCTATATAGAAGAGTATAGAACCACTTAAAATTAAAATTATTGGCTTAGTAACAACCATTCAATTTGCAAAACACTAGCTGTGTTTATCTTGAAAGTCAAATTTCTAAAAGCTTTTCCTGCCTGGTATGAACAAATTTGCCTAAGAATGTGTAATTCACACTGGGAAATGCATGTTTTTTTTTCTCTTTTTTTCGGAGCTGGGGACCGAACCCAGGGCCTTGCGATTGCTAGGCAAGCGCTCTGCAAATGAGCTAAATCCCCAACCCCGCATGTTTTGTCTATATAGAAAAGTATGCTTTTTACCATCTAGAACCACTTAAAATTAAACTTATTGGCTTCGTAACAGCAATTCACTTTGCAAAACACTAGCTGTGTTTTTATCCTCAAAGTCAACTTCCTACTTGCTTTTCCCGCTTGGAATGAACAGAATTCCCCAAAGAATGAGAGATTCAGGCAGGAAAAACCATGTTTTGTCTATATTGAAAAGTCTGCTTTTTACCCTATAGAGCCACTTGAAACTAAGCATATTTGCCAAGTAACACCATTCACTTTGCAAATCACTAGCTGTGTGTTTATCTTCAAAGTCAAGTTCCTACAAGCTTTTCCCGTTTGGAACGAACAGAAATTGCCAAAGAATGAGAGATTGAGACTGGGAATAGCTGTCTTAGTCTATATAGAAAAGTATGCTTTTTACCGTATAGAACCACTTAAAATGAAGCTTAATCTCCAAGTAAGAATAATTCACTTTGTAAAACAGTAGCTGTGTTTTTATCTTCAAAGTCAACTCCCTACACACTTTTCCCCCTTGGAACGAACACGATTTGCCTAACAATGTGTGATTCAGACTGGGAAATGCAGGTTTTGTCCATATAGAAAAGTACAGAACCACTTAAAATTAAACTTATTGGCTTAGTAATAGCCATTCAATTTGCAAAACACTAGCTGTGTGTTTATCTTGAAAGTCAACTTCCTAAAAGCTTTTCCCGCTTGGCAAGAACAGAATTCGCCTAAAAATGTATAATTCACACTAGGAAATGCATGTTTTGTTTATATAGAAAAGTATGCTCCTTACCGTCTAGAACCACTTAAAATTAAACTTATTGGCCAAGTAACAGCATTTCACTTTGCATAACACTAGCTGTGTTATCTTCAAAGTCAATTTCTTCCAAGCTTTTCCCACATGGACTGAACAGATTTTGCATAAGAATGTGTGATTCAGACTGGGAAACGCAGGTTCTGTCCAAATTGAAGAGTAAGCTTCTTTCCGTCTAGAAACACTTAAAATTAAACTTATTGGCCAAGTAACAGCATTTCACTTTTCCAATTACTAGCTGTGTGTTTATGTTCAAAGTCAACTTCTTACAAGCTTTTCTCGCTTTGACCGAACAGAATTTACCTAAGAATGTGTGACTCAGACTGGGAAAGGCAGGTTTTGTCCATATAGAAGAGTATGCTTCTTACTGTCTAGAAACACTTAAAATTAAACTTATTGGCCAAGTAACAGCATTTCACTTTGCAAATTACTAGCTGTGTGTTTATGTTCAACGTCAACTTCTTACAAGCTTTTCCCGCTTTGACTGAACAGAATTTGCCTAAGATTGTGTGATTCAGACTGGGAAACACATGTTTTGTCTATATAGAAAAGTATGCTTCTTACCATCTAGAAACACTTAAAATTAAACTTATTGGCCAAGTAACAGGATTTCACTTTGCAAAACACTAGCTGTGTGTTTATCTTTATAGTCAACTTCTTGAAAGCTTTTCCCACTGGACCGAACAGATTACGCCTAAGAATGTGTGATTCAGATAAGGAAACGCAGGTTTTGTCTATATAGAAGAGTATGCTTCTTACCGTCCATAAACACTTAAAATTAAACTTATTGGCCAAGTAACAGCATTTCACTTTGCAAAACACTAGCTGTGTGTATATCTTGAAAGTCAATTTCCTAAAAGCTTTTCCCCCTTGATACGAACAGAATTCATCTAAGAATGTGTAATTCACACTGGGAAATGCATGTTTTGTCTGTATAGAAAGGTATGCTTCTTACCATCTAGAAACACTTAAAACTAAACTCATTGGCCAAGTAACAGCATTTCACTTTGCAAATTACTAGCTGTGTGTTCATGCTCAAAATCAACTTCTTACAAGCTTTTCCTGCTTTGACAGAACAGAATTTGCCTAATAATGTGTGATTCAGAATGGGAAAGGCATGTTTTGTCTATATAGAAGAGTAGAGAACCACTTAAAATTAAACTTATTGGCTTAGTAACAACCATTCAATTTGCAAAACACTAGCTGTGTTTATCTTGAAAGTCAAATTTCTAAAAGCTTTTCCTGCCTGGTATGAACAAATTTGCCTAAGAATGTGTAATTCACACTGGGAAATGCATGTTTTTTTTTTCTCTTTTTTTCGGAGCTGGGGACCGAACCCAGGGCCTTGCGATTGCTATGCAAGCGCTCTGCCACTGAGCTAAATCCCCAACCCCGCATGTTTTGTCTATATAGAAAAGTATGCTTTTTACCATCTAGAACCACTTAAAATTAAACTTATTGGCTTCGTAACAGCAATTCACTTTGCAAAACACTAGCTGTGTTTTTATCCTCAAAGTCAACTTCCTACTTGCTTTTCCCGCTTGGAATGAACAGAATTCGCCAAAGAATGAGATTTTCAGGCAGGAAAAACCATGTTTTGTCTATATTGAAAAGTCTGCTTTTTACTCTATAGGGCCACTTGAAACTAAGCATATTTGCCAAGTAACACCATTCACTTTGCAAATCACTAGCTGTGTGTTTATCTTCAAAGTCAAGTTCCTACAAGCTTTTCCCCTTTGGAACGAACAGAAATTGCCAAAGAATGAGAGATTGAGACTGGGAAAAGCTGTCTTAGTCTATATAGAAAAGTATGCTTTTTACCGTCTAGAACCACTTAAAATGAAGCTTAATCTCCAAGTAAGAATAATTCACTTTGTAAAACAGTAGCTGTGTTTTTATCTTCAAAGTCAACTCCCTACACACTTTTCCCCCTTGGAACGAACACGATTTGCCTAAGAATGTGTGATTCAGACTGGGAAATGCAGGTTTTGTCCATATAGAAAAGTACAGAACCACTTAAAATTAAACTTATTGGCTTAGTAATAGCCATTCAATTTGCAAAACACTAGCTGTGTGTTTATCTTGAAAGTCAACTTCCTAAAAGCTTTTCCCGCTTTGCAAGAACAGAATTCGCCTAAAAATGTATAATTCACACTAGGAAATGCATGTTTTGTTTATATAGAAAAGTATGCTCCTTACCGTCTAGAACCACTTAAAATTAAACTTATTGGCCAAGTAACAGCATTTCACTTTGCATAACACTAGCTGTGTTATCTTCAAAGTCAATTTCTTCCAAGCTTTTCCCACATGGACTGAACAGATTTTGCCTAAGAATGTGTGATTCAGACTGGGAAACGCAGGTTCTGTCCAAATTGAAGAGTAAGCTTCTTTCCGTCTAGAAACACTTAAAATTAAACTTATTGGCCAAGTAACAGCATTTCATTTTCCAATTACTAGCTGTGTGTTTATGTTCAAAGTCAACTTCTTACAAGCTTTTCTCGCTTTGACCGAACAGAATTTACCTAAGAATGTGTGACTCAGACTGGGAAAGGCAGGTTTTGTCCATATAGAAGAGTATGCTTCTTACTGTCTAGAAACACTTAAAATTAAACTTATTGGCCAAGTAACAGCATTTCACTTTGCAAATTACTAGCTGTGTGTTTATGTTCAACGTCAACTTCTTACAAGCTTTTCCCGCTTTGACCGAACAGAATTTGCCTAAGATTGTGTGATTCAGACTGGGAAACACATGTTTTGTCTATATAGAAAAGTATGCTTCTTACCATCTAGAACCACTTAAAATTAAACTTATTGGCCAAGTAACAGGATTTCACTTTGCAAAACACTAGCTGTGTGTTTATCTTTATAGTCAACTTCTTGAAAGCTTATCCCACTGGACCGAACAGATTACGCCTAAGAATGTGTGATTCAGATAAGGAAACGCAGGTTTTGTCTATATAGAAGAGTATGCTTCTTACCGTTCAGAAACACTTAAAATTAAACTTATTGGCCAAGTAACAGAATTTCAATTTGCAAAACACTAGCTGTGTGTTTATCTTGAAAGTCAATTTCCTAAAAGCTTTTCCCCCTTGGTACGAACAGAATTCACCTAAGAATGTGTAATTCACACTGGGAAATGCATGTTTTGTCTGTATAGAAAGGTATGCTTCTTACCATCTAGAAACACTTAAAATTAAACTCATTGGCCAAGTAACAGCATTTCACTTTGCAAATTACTAGCTGTGTGTTCATGCTCAAAATCAACTTCTTACAAGCTTTTCCTGCTTTGACAGAACAGAATTTGCCTAATAATGTGTGATTCAGAATGGGAAAGGCATGTTTTGTCTATATAGAAGAGTATAGAACCACTTAAAATTAAAATTATTGGCTTAGTAACAACCATTCAATTTGCAAAACACTAGCTGTGTTTATCTTGAAAGTCAAATTTCTAAAAGCTTTTCCTGCCTGGTATGAACAAATTTGCCTAAGAATGTGTAATTCACACTGGGAAATGCATGTTTTTTTTTCTCTTTTTTTCGGAGCTGGGGACCGAACCCAGGGCCTTGCGATTGCTAGGCAAGCGCTCTGCCACTGAGCTAAATCCCCAACCCCGCATGTTTTGTCTATATAGAAAAGTATGCTTTTTACCATCTAGAACCACTTAAAATTAAACTTATTGGCTGCGTAACAGCAATTCACTTTGCAAAACACTAGCTGTGTTTTTATCCTCAAAGTCAACTTCCTACTTGCTTTTCCCGCTTGGAATGAACAGAATTCGCCAAAGAATGAGAGATTCAGGCAGGAAAAACCATGTTTTGTCTATATTGAAAAGTCTGCTTTTTACCCTATAGAGCCACTTGAAATTAAGCATATTTGCCAAGTAACACCATTCACTTTGCAAATCACTAGCTGTGTGTTTATCTTCAAACTCAAGTTCCTACAAGCTTTTCCCGTTTGGAACGAACAGAAATTGCCAAAGAATGAGAGATTGAGACTGGGAAAAGCTTTCTTAGTCTATATAGAAAAGTATGCTTTTTACCGTCTAGAACCACTTAAAATGAATCTTAATCTCCAAGTAAGAATAATTCACTTTGTAAAACAGTAGCTGTGTTTTTATCTTCAAAGTCAACTCCCTACACACTTTTCCCCCTTGGAACGAACACGATTTGCCTAAGAATGTGTGATTCAGACTGGGAAATGCAGGTTTTGTCCATATAGAAAAGTACATAACCACTTAAAATTAAACTTATTGGCTTAGTAATAGCCATTCAATTTGCAAAACACTAGCTGTGTGTTTATCTTGAAAGTCAACTTCCTAAAAGCTTTTCCCGCTTGGCAAGAACAGAATTCGCCTAAAAATGTATAATTCACACTAGGAAATGCATGTTTTGTTTATATAGAAAAGTATGCTCCTTACCGTCTAGAACCACTTAAAATTAAACTTATTGGCCAAGTAACAACATTTCACTTTTCCAATTACTAGCTGTGTGTTTATGTTCAAAGTCAACTTCTTACAAGCTTTTCTCGCTTTTACCGAACAGAATTTACCTAAGAATGTGTGACTCAGACTGGGAAAGGCAGGTTTTGTCCATATAGAAGAGTATGCTTCTTACTGTCTAGAAACACTTAAAATTAAACTTATTGGCCAAGTAACAGCATTTCACTTTGCAAATTACTAGCTGTGTGTTTATGTTCAACGTCAACTTCTTACAAGCTTTTCCCGCTTTGACCGAACAGAATTTGCCTAAGATTGTGTGATTCAGACTGGGAAACACATGTTTTGTCTATATAGAAAAGTATGCTTCTTACCATCTAGAAACACTTAAAATTAAACTTATTGGCCAAGTAACAGGATTTCACTTTGCAAAACACTAGCTGTGTGTTTATCTTTATAGTCAACTTCTTGAAAGCTTTTCCCACTGGACCGAACAGATTACGCCTAAGAATGTGTGATTCAGATAAGGAAACGAAGGTTTTGTCTATATAGAAGAGTATGCTTCTTACCGTCCAGAAACACTTAAAATTAAACTTATTGGCCAAGTAACAGCATTTCACTTTGCAAAACACTAGCTGTGTGTATATCTTGAAAGTCAATTTCCTAAAAGCTTTTCCCCCTTGATACGAACAGAATTCATCTAAGAATGTGTAATTCACACTGGGAAATGCATGTTTTGTCTGTATAGAAAGGTATGCTTCTTACCATCTAGAAACACTTAAAACTAAACTCATTGGCCAAGTAACAGCATTTCACTTTGCAAATTACTAGCTGTGTGTTCATGCTCAAAATCAACTTCTTACAAGCTTTTCCTGCTTTGACAGAACAGAATTTGCCTAATAATGTGTGATTCAGAATGGGAAAGGCATGTTTTGTCTATATAGAAGAGTATAGAACCACTTAAAATTAAACTTATTGGCTTAGTAACAACCATTCAATTTGCAAAACACTAGCTGTGTTTATCTTGAAAGTCAAATTTCTAAAAGCTTTTCCTGCCTGGTATGAACAAATTTGCCTAAGAATGTGTAATTCACACTGGGAAATGCATGTTTTTTTTTTCTCTTTTTTTCGGAGCTGGGG
This sequence comes from Rattus norvegicus, assembly GCF_036323735.1. NCBI lineage: Eukaryota > Metazoa > Chordata > Mammalia > Rodentia > Muridae > Rattus > Rattus norvegicus. The sequence continues at coordinate 75,067 of NW_026947365.1, forward strand.
ACCGAACCCAGGGCCTTGTGATTGCTATGCAAGCGCTCTGCCACTGAGCTAAATCCCCAACCCCGCATGTTTTGTCTATATAGAAAAGTATGCTTTTTACCATCTAGAACCACTTAAAATTAAACTTATTGGCTTCGTAACAGCAATTCACTTTGCAAAACACTAGCTGTGTTTTTATCCTCAAAGTCAACTTCCTACTTGCTTTTCCCGCTTGGAATGAACAGAATTCGCCAAAGAATGAGAGATTCAGGCAGGAAAAACCATGTTTTGTCTATATTGAAAAGTCTGCTTTTTACTCTATAGGGCCACTTGAAACTAAGCATATTTGCCAAGTAACACCATTCACTTTGCAAATCACTAGCTGTGTGTTTATCTTCAAACTCAAGTTCCTACAAGCTTTTCCCCTTTGGAACGAACAGAAATTGCCAAAGAATGAGAGATTGAGACTGGGAAAAGCTGTCTTAGTCTATATAGAAAAGTATGCTTTTTACCGTCTAGAACCACTTAAAATGAAGCTTAATCTCCAAGTAAGAATAATTCACTTTGTAAAACAGTAGCTGTGTTTTTATCTTCAAAGTCAACTCCCTACACACTTTTCCCCCTTGGAACGAACACGATTTGCCTAAGAATGTGTGATTCAGACTGGGAAATGCAGGTTTTGTCCATATAGAAAAGTACAGAACCACTTAAAATTAAACTTATTGGCTTAGTAATAGCCATTCAATTTGCAAAACACTAGCTGTGTGTTTATCTTGAAAGTCAACTTCCTAAAAGCTTTTCCCGCTTGGCAAGAACAGAATTCGCCTAAAAATGTATAATTCACACTAGGAAATGCATGTTTTGTTTATATAGAAAAGTATGCTCCTTACCGTCTAGAACCACTTAAAATTAAACTTATTGGCCAAGTAACAGCATTTCACTTTGCATAACACTAGCTGTGTTATCTTCAAAGTCAATTTCTTACAAGCTTTTCCCAAATGGACTGAACAGATTTTGCCTAAGAATGTGTGAATCAGACTGGGAAACGCAGGTTCTGTCCAAATTGAAGAGTAAGCTTCTTTCCGTCTAGAAACACTTAAAATTAAACTTATTGGCCAAGTAACAGCATTTCATTTTCCAATTACTAGCTGTGTGTTTATGTTCAAAGTCAACTTCTTACAAGCTTTTCTCGCTTTGACCGAACAGAATTTACCTAAGAATGTGTGACTCAGACTGGGAAAGGCAGGTTTTGTCCATATAGAAGAGTATGCTTCTTACTGTCTAGAAACACTTAAAATTAAACTTATTGGCCAAGTAACAGCATTTCACTTTGCAAATTACTAGCTGTGTGTTTATGTTCAACGTCAACTTCTTACAAGCTTTTCCCGCTTTGACCGAACAGAATTTGCCTAAGATTGTGTGATTCAGACTGGGAAACACATGTTTTGTTTATATAGAAAAGTATGCTTCTTACCATCTAGAAACACTTAAAATTAAACTTATTGGCCAAGTAACAGGATTTCACTTTGCAAAACACTAGCTGTGTGTTTATCTTTATAGTCAACTTCTTGAAAGCTTTTCCCACTGGACCGAACAGATTACGCCTAAGAATGTGTGATTCAGATAAGGAAACGCAGGTTTTGTCTATATAGAAGAGTATGCTTCTTACCGTCCAGAAACACTTAAAATTAAACTTATTGGCCAAGTAACAGCATTTCACTTTGCAAAACACTAGCTGTGTGTATATCTTGAAAGTCAATTTCCTAAAAGCTTTTCCCCCTTGATACGAACAGAATTCATCTAAGAATGTGTAATTCACACTGGGAAATGCACGTTTTGTCTGTATAGAAAGGTATGCTTCTTACCATCTAGAAACACTTAAAACTAAAATCATTGGCCAAGTAACAGCATTTCACTTTGCAAATTACTAGCTGTGTGTTCATGCTCAAAATCAACTTCTTACAAGCTTTTCCTGCTTTGACAGAACAGAATTTGCCTAATAATGTGTGATTCAGAATGGGAAAGGCATGTTTTGTCTATATAGAAGAGTAGAGAACCACTTAAAATTAAACTTATTGGCTTAGTAACAACCATTCAATTTGCAAAACACTAGCTGTGTTTATCTTGAAAGTCAAATTTCTAATAGCTTTTCCTGCCTGGTATGAACAAATTTGCCTAAGAATGTGTAATTCACACTGGGAAATGCATGTTTTTTTTTTCTCTTTTTTTCGGAGCTGGGGACCGAACCCAGGGCCTTGCGATTGCTATGCAAGCGCTCTGCCACTGAGCTAAATCCCCAACCCCGCATGTTTTGTCTATATAGAAAAGTATGCTTTTTACCATCTAGAACCACTTAAAATTAAACTTATTGGCTTCGTAACAGCAGTTCACTTTGCAAAACACTAGCTGTGTTTTTATCCTCAAAGTCAACTTCCTACTTGCTTTTCCCGCTTGGAATGAACAGAATTCGCCAAAGAATGAGAGATTCAGGCAGGAAAAACCATGTTTTGTCTATATTGAAAAGTCTGCTTTTTACTCTATAGGGCCACTTGAAACTAAGCATATTTGCCAAGTAACACCATTCACTTTGCAAATCACTAGCTGTGTGTTTATCTTCAAAGTCAAGTTCCTACAAGCTTTTCCCCTTTGGAACGAACAGAAATTGCCAAAGAATGAGAGATTGAGACTGGGAAAAGCTGTCTTAGTCTATATAGAAAAGTATGCTTTTTACCGTCTAGAACCACTTAAAATGAAGCTTAATCTCCAAGTAAGAATAATTCACTTTGTAAAACAGTAGCTGTGTTTTTATCTTCAAAGTCAACTCCCTACACACTTTTCCCCCTTGGAACGAACACGATTTGCCTAAGAATGTGTGATTCAGACTGGGAAATGCAGGTTTTGTCCATATAGAAAAGTACAGAACCACTTAAAATTAAACTTATTGGCTTAGTAATAGCCATTCAATTTGCAAAACACTAGCTGTGTGTTTATCTTGAAAGTCAACTTCCTAAAAGCTTTTCCCGCTTTGCAAGAACAGAATTCGCCTAAAAATGTATAATTCACACTAGGAAATGCATGTTTTGTTTATATAGAAAAGTATGCTCCTTACCGTCTAGAACCACTTAAAATTAAACTTATTGGCCAAGTAACAGCATTTCACTTTGCATAACACTAGCTGTGTTATCTTCAAAGTCAATTTCTTCCAAGCTTTTCCCACATGGACTGAACAGATTTTGCCTAAGAATGTGTGATTCAGACTGGGAAACGCAGGTTCTGTCCAAATTGAAGAGTAAGCTTCTTTCCGTCTAGAAACACTTAAAATTAAACTTATTGGCCAAGTAACAGCATTTCACTTTTCCAATTACTAGCTGTGTGTTTATGTTCAAAGTCAACTTCTTACAAGCTTTTCTCGCTTTGACCGAACAGAATTTACCTAAGAATGTGTGACTCAGACTGGGAAAGGCAGGTTTTGTCCATATAGAAAAGTACAGAACCACTTAAAATTAAACTTATTGGCTTAGTAATAGCCATTCAATTTGCAAAACACTAGCTGTGTGTTTATCTTGAAAGTCAACTTCCTAAAAGCTTTTCCCGCTTTGCAAGAACAGAATTCGCCTAAAAATGTATAATTCACACTAGGAAATGCATGTTTTGTTTATATAGAAAAGTATGCTCCTTACCGTCTAGAACCACTTAAAATTAAACTTATTGGCCAAGTAACAGCATTTCACTTTGCATAACACTAGCTGTGTTATCTTCAAAGTCAATTTCTTACAAGCTTTTCCCACATGGACTGAACAGATTTTGCCTAAGAATGTGTGAATCAGACTGGGAAACGCAGGTTCTGTCCAAATTGAAGAGTAAGCTTCTTTCCGTCTAGAAACACTTAAAATTAATCTTATTGGCCAAGTAACAGCATTTCATTTTCCAATTACTAGCTGTGTGTTTATGTTCAAAGTCAACTTCTTACAAGCTTTTCTCGCTTTGACCGAACAGAATTTACCTAAGAATGTGTGACTCAGACTGGGAAAGGCAGGTTTTGTCCATATAGAAGAGTATGCTTCTTACTGTCTAGAAACACTTAAAATTAAACTTATTGGCCAAGTAACAGCATTTCACTTTGCAAATTACTAGCTGTGTGTTTATGTTCAACGTCAACTTCTTACAAGCTTTTCCCGCTTTGACCGAACAGAATTTGCCTAAGATTGTGTGATTCAGACTGGGAAACACATGTTTTGTCTATATAGAAAAGTATGCTTCTTACCATCTAGAACCACTTAAAATTAAACTTATTGGCCAAGTAACAGGATTTCACTTTGCAAAACACTAGCTGTGTGTTTATCTTTATAGTCAACTTCTTGAAAGCTTATCCCACTGGACCGAACAGATTACGCCTAAGAATGTGTGATTCAGATAAGGAAACGCAGGTTTTGTCTATATAGAAGAGTATGCTTCTTACCGTCCAGAAACACTTAAAATTAAACTTATTGGCCAAGTAACAGAATTTCAATTTGCAAAACACTAGCTGTGTGTTTATCTTGAAAGTCAATTTCCTAAAAGCTTTTCCCCCTTGGTACGAACAGAATTCACCTAAGAATGTGTAATTCACACTGGGAAATGCATGTTTTGTCTGTATAGAAAGGTATGCTTCTTACCATCTAGAAACACTTAAAATTAAACTCATTGGCCAAGTAACAGCATTTCACTTTGCAAATTACTAGCTGTGTGTTCATGCTCAAAATCAACTTCTTACAAGCTTTTCCTGCTTTGACAGAACAGAATTTGCCTAATAATGTGTGATTCAGAATGGGAAAGGCATGTTTTGTCTATATAGAAGAGTATAGAACCACTTAAAATTAAAATTATTGGCTTAGTAACAACCATTCAATTTGCAAAACACTAGCTGTGTTTATCTTGAAAGTCAAATTTCTAAAAGCTTTTCCTGCCTGGTATGAACAAATTTGCCTAAGAATGTGTAATTCACACTGGGAAATGCATGTTTTTTTTTCTCTTTTTTTCGGAGCTGGGGACCGAACCCAGGGCCTTGCGATTGCTAGGCAAGCGCTCTGCCACTGAGCTAAATCCCCAACCCCGCATGTTTTGTCTATATAGAAAAGTATGCTTTTTACCATCTAGAACCACTTAAAATTAAACTTATTGGCTGCGTAACAGCAATTCACTTTGCAAAACACTAGCTGTGTTTTTATCCTCAAAGTCAACTTCCTACTTGCTTTTCCCGCTTGGAATGAACAGAATTCGCCAAAGAATGAGAGATTCAGGCAGGAAAAACCATGTTTTGTCTATATTGAAAAGTCTGCTTTTTACCCTATAGAGCCACTTGAAATTAAGCATATTTGCCAAGTAACACCATTCACTTTGCAAATCACTAGCTGTGTGTTTATCTTCAAACTCAAGTTCCTACAAGCTTTTCCCGTTTGGAACGAACAGAAATTGCCAAAGAATGAGAGATTGAGACTGGGAAAAGCTGTCTTAGTCTATATAGAAAAGTATGCTTTTTACCGTCTAGAACCACTTAAAATGAAGCTTAATCTCCAAGTAAGAATAATTCACTTTGTAAAACAGTAGCTGTGTTTTTATCTTCAAAGTCAACTCCCTACACACTTTTCCCCCTTGGAACGAACACGATTTGCCTAAGAATGTGTGATTCAGACTGGGAAATGCAGGTTTTGTCCATATAGAAAAGTACATAACCACTTAAAATTAAACTTATTGGCTTAGTAATAGCCATTCAATTTGCAAAACACTAGCTGTGTGTTTATCTTGAAAGTCAACTTCCTAAAAGCTTTTCCCGCTTGGCAAGAACAGAATTCGCCTAAAAATGTATAATTCACACTAGGAAATGCATGTTTTGTTTATATAGAAAAGTATGCTCCTTACCGTCTAGAACCACTTAAAATTAAACTTATTGGCCAAGTAACAACATTTCACTTTTCCAATTACTAGCTGTGTGTTTATGTTCAAAGTCAACTTCTTACAAGCTTTTCTCGCTTTGACCGAACAGAATTTACCTAAGAATGTGTGACTCAGACTGGGAAAGGCAGGTTTTGTCCATATAGAAGAGTATGCTTCTTACTGTCTAGAAACACTTAAAATTAAACTTATTGGCCAAGTAACAGCATTTCACTTTGCAAATTACTAGCTGTGTGTTTATGTTCAACGTCAACTTCTTACAAGCTTTTCCCGCTTTGACCGAACAGAATTTGCCTAAGATTGTGTGATTCAGACTGGGAAACACATGTTTTGTCTATATAGAAAAGTATGCTTCTTACCATCTAGAAACACTTAAAATTAAACTTATTGGCCAAGTAACAGGATTTCACTTTGCAAAACACTAGCTGTGTGTTTATCTTTATAGTCAACTTCTTGAAAGCTTTTCCCACTGGACCGAACAGATTACGCCAAAGAATGTGTGATTCAGATAAGGAAACGAAGGTTTTGTCTATATAGAAGAGTATGCTTCTTACCGTCCAGAAACACTTAAAATTAAACTTATTGGCCAAGTAACAGCATTTCACTTTGCAAAACACTAGCTGTGTGTATATCTTGAAAGTCAATTTCCTAAAAGCTTTTCCCCCTTGATACGAACAGAATTCATCTAAGAATGTGTAATTCACACTGGGAAATGCATGTTTTGTCTGTATAGAAAGGTATGCTTCTTACCATCTAGAAACACTTAAAACTAAACTCATTGGCCAAGTAACAGCATTTCACTTTGCAAATTACTAGCTGTGTGTTCATGCTCAAAATCAACTTCTTACAAGCTTTTCCTGCTTTGACAGAACAGAATTTGCCTAATAATGTGTGATTCAGAATGGGAAAGGCATGTTTTGTCTATATAGAAGAGTAGAGAACCACTTAAAATTAAACTTATTGGCTTAGTAACAACCATTCAATTTGCAAAACACTAGCTGTGTTTATCTTGAAAGTCAAATTTCTAAAAGCTTTTCCTGCCTGGTATGAACAAATTTGCCTAAGAATGTGTAATTCACACTGGGAAATGCATGTTTTTTTTTTCTCTTTTTTTCGGAGCTGGGGACCGAAGCCAGGGCCTTGCGATTGCTATGCAAGCGCTCTGCCACTGAGCTAAATCCCCAACCCCGCATGTTTTGTCTATATAGAAAAGTATGCTTTTTACCATCTAGAACCACTTAAAATTAAACTTATTGGCTTCGTAACAGCAGTTCACTTTGCAAAACACTAGCTGTGTTTTTATCCTCAAAGTCAACTTCCTACTTGCTTTTCCCGCTTGGAATGAACAGAATTCGCCAAAGAATGAGAGATTCAGGCAGGAAAAACCATGTTTTGTCTATATTGAAAAGTCTGCTTTTTACTCTATAGGGCCACTTGAAACTAAGCATATTTGCCAAGTAACACCATTCACTTTGCAAATCACTAGCTGTGTGTTTATCTTCAAACTCAAGTTCCTACAAGCTTTTCCCCTTTGGAACGAACAGAAATTGCCAAAGAATGAGAGATTGAGACTGGGAAAAGCTGTCTTAGTCTATATAGAAAAGTATGCTTTTTACCGTCTAGAACCACTTAAAATGAAGCTTAATCTCCAAGTAAGAATAATTCACTTTGTAAAACAGTAGCTGTGTTTTTATCTTCAAAGTCAACTCCCTACACACTTTTCCCCCTTGGAACGAACACGATTTGCCTAAGAATGTGTGATTCAGACTGGGAAATGCAGGTTTTGTCCATATAGAAAAGTACAGAACCACTTAAAATTAAACTTATTGGCTTAGTAATAGCCATTCAATTTGCAAAACACTAGCTGTGTGTTTATCTTGAAAGTCAACTTCCTAAAAGCTTTTCCCGCTTGGCAAGAACAGAATTCGCCTAAAAATGTATAATTCACACTAGGAAATGCATGTTTTGTTTATATAGAAAAGTATGCTCCTTACCGTCTAGAACCACTTAAAATTAAACTTATTGGCCAAGTAACAGCATTTCACTTTGCATAACACTAGCTGTGTTATCTTCAAAGTCAATTTCTTACAAGCTTTTCCCAAATGGACTGAACAGATTTTGCCTAAGAATGTGTGAATCAGACTGGGAAACGCAGGTTCTGTCCAAATTGAAGAGTAAGCTTCTTTCCGTCTAGAAACACTTAAAATTAAACTTATTGGCCAAGTAACAGCATTTCATTTTCCAATTACTAGCTGTGTGTTTATGTTCAAAGTCAACTTCTTACAAGCTTTTCTCGCTTTGACCGAACAGAATTTACCTAAGAATGTGTGACTCAGACTGGGAAAGGCAGGTTTTGTCCATATAGAAGAGTATGCTTCTTACTGTCTAGAAACACTTAAAATTAAACTTATTGGCCAAGTAACAGCATTTCACTTTGCAAATTACTAGCTGTGTGTTTATGTTCAACGTCAACTTCTTACAAGCTTTTCCCGCTTTGACCGAACAGAATTTGCCTAAGATTGTGTGATTCAGACTGGGAAACACATGTTTTGTTTATATAGAAAAGTATGCTTCTTACCATCTAGAAACACTTAAAATTAAACTTATTGGCCAAGTAACAGGATTTCACTTTGCAAAACACTAGCTGTGTGTTTATCTTTATAGTCAACTTCTTGAAAGCTTTTCCCACTGGACCGAACAGATTACGCCTAAGAATGTGTGATTCAGATAAGGAAACGCAGGTTTTGTCTATATAGAAGAGTATGCTTCTTACCGTCCAGAAACACTTAAAATTAAACTTATTGGCCAAGTAACAGCATTTCACTTTGCAAAACACTAGCTGTGTGTATATCTTGAAAGTCAATTTCCTAAAAGCTTTTCCCCCTTGATACGAACAGAATTCATCTAAGAATGTGTAATTCACACTGGGAAATGCACGTTTTGTCTGTATAGAAAGGTATGCTTCTTACCATCTAGAAACACTTAAAACTAAAATCATTGGCCAAGTAACAGCATTTCACTTTGCAAATTACTAGCTGTGTGTTCATGCTCAAAATCAACTTCTTACAAGCTTTTCCTGCTTTGACAGAACAGAATTTGCCTAATAATGTGTGATTCAGAATGGGAAAGGCATGTTTTGTCTATATAGAAGAGTAGAGAACCACTTAAAATTAAACTTATTGGCTTAGTAACAACCATTCAATTTGCAAAACACTAGCTGTGTTTATCTTGAAAGTCAAATTTCTAATAGCTTTTCCTGCCTGGTATGAACAAATTTGCCTAAGAATGTGTAATTCACACTGGGAAATGCATGTTTTTTTTTTCTCTTTTTTTCGGAGCTGGGGACCGAACCCAGGGCCTTGCGATTGCTATGCAAGCGCTCTGCCACTGAGCTAAATCCCCAACCCCGCATGTTTTGTCTATATAGAAAAGTATGCTTTTTACCATCTAGAACCACTTAAAATTAAACTTATTGGCTTCGTAACAGCAGTTCACTTTGCAAAACACTAGCTGTGTTTTTATCCTCAAAGTCAACTTCCTACTTGCTTTTCCCGCTTGGAATGAACAGAATTCGCCAAAGAATGAGAGATTCAGGCAGGAAAAACCATGTTTTGTCTATATTGAAAAGTCTGCTTTTTACTCTATAGGGCCACTTGAAACTAAGCATATTTGCCAAGTAACACCATTCACTTTGCAAATCACTAGCTGTGTGTTTATCTTCAAAGTCAAGTTCCTACAAGCTTTTCCCCTTTGGAACGAACAGAAATTGCCAAAGAATGAGAGATTGAGACTGGGAAAAGCTGTCTTAGTCTATATAGAAAAGTATGCTTTTTACCGTCTAGAACCACTTAAAATGAAGCTTAATCTCCAAGTAAGAATAATTCACTTTGTAAAACAGTAGCTGTGTTTTTATCTTCAAAGTCAACTCCCTACACACTTTTCCCCCTTGGAACGAACACGATTTGCCTAAGAATGTGTGATTCAGCCTGGGAAATGCAGGTTTTGTCCATATAGAAAAGTACAGAACCACTTAAAATTAAACTTATTGGCTTAGTAATAGCCATTCAATTTGCAAAACACTAGCTGTGTGTTTATCTTGAAAGTCAACTTCCTAAAAGCTTTTCCCGCTTTGCAAGAACAGAATTCGCCTAAAAATGTATAATTCACACTAGGAAATGCATGTTTTGTTTATATAGAAAAGTATGCTCCTTACCGTCTAGAACCACTTAAAATTAAACTTATTGGCCAAGTAACAGCATTTCACTTTGCATAACACTAGCTGTGTTATCTTCAAAGTCAATTTCTTCCAAGCTTTTCCCACATGGACTGAACAGATTTTGCCTAAGAATGTGTGATTCAGACTGGGAAACGCAGGTTCTGTCCAAATTGAAGAGTAAGCTTCTTTCCGTCTAGAAACACTTAAAATTAAACTTATTGGCCAAGTAACAGCATTTCACTTTTCCAATTACTAGCTGTGTGTTTATGTTCAAAGTCAACTTCTTACAAGCTTTTCTCGCTTTGACCGAACAGAATTTACCTAAGAATGTGTGACTCAGACTGGGAAAGGCAGGTTTTGTCCATATAGAAAAGTACAGAACCACTTAAAATTAAACTTATTGGCTTAGTAATAGCCATTCAATTTGCAAAACACTAGCTGTGTGTTTATCTTGAAAGTCAACTTCCTAAAAGCTTTTCCCGCTTGGCAAGAACAGAATTCGCCTAAAAATGTATAATTCACACTAGGAAATGCATGTTTTGTTTATATAGAAAAGTATGCTCCTTACCGTCTAGAACCACTTAAAATTAAACTTATTGGCCAAGTAACAGCATTTCACTTTGCATAACACTAGCTGTGTTATCTTCAAAGTCAATTTCTTCCAAGCTTTTCCCACATGGACTGAACAGATTTTGCCTAAGAATGTGTGATTCAGACTGGGAAACGCAGGTTCTGTCCAAATTGAAGAGTAAGCTTCTTTCCGTCTAGAAACACTTAAAATTAAACTTATTGGCCAAGTAACAGCATTTCACTTTTCCAATTACTAGCTGTGTGTTTATGTTCAAAGTCAACTTCTTACAAGCTTTTCTCGCTTTGACCGAACAGAATTTACCTAAGAATGTGTGACTCAGACTGGGAAAGGCAGGTTTTGTCCATATAGAAGAGTATGCTTCTTACTGTCTAGAAACACTTAAAATTAAACTTATTGGCCAAGTAACAGCATTTCACTTTGCAAATTACTAGCTGTGTGTTTATGTTCAACGTCAACTTCTTACAAGCTTTTCCCGCTTTGACCGAACAGAATTTGCCTAAGATTGTGTGATTCAGACTGGGAAACACATGTTTTGTTTATATAGAAAAGTATGCTCCTTACCGTCTAGAACCACTTAAAATTAAACTTATTGGCCAAGTAACAGCATTTCACTTTGCATAACACTAGCTGTGTTATCTTCAAAGTCAATTTCTTACAAGCTTTTCCCAAATGGACTGAACAGATTTTGCCTAAGAATGTGTGAATCAGACTGGGAAACGCAGGTTCTGTCCAAATTGAAGAGTAAGCTTCTTTCCGTCTAGAAACACTTAAAATTAAACTTATTGGCCAAGTAACAGCATTTCATTTTCCAATTACTAGCTGTGTGTTTATGTTCAAAGTCAACTTCTTACAAGCTTTTCTCGCTTTGACCGAACAGAATTTACCTAAGAATGTGTGACTCAGACTGGGAAAGGCAGGTTTTGTCCATATAGAAGAGTATGCTTCTTACTGTCTAGAAACACTTAAAATTAAACTTATTGGCCAAGTAACAGCATTTCACTTTGCAAATTACTAGCTGTGTGTTTATGTTCAACGTCAACTTCTTACAAGCTTTTCCCGCTTTGACCGAACAGAATTTGCCTAAGATTGTGTGATTCAGACTGGGAAACACATGTTTTGTCTATATAGAAAAGTATGCTTCTTACCATCTAGAACCACTTAAAATTAAACTTATTGGCCAAGTAACAGGATTTCACTTTGCAAAACACTAGCTGTGTGTTTATCTTTATAGTCAACTTCTTGAAAGCTTATCCCACTGGACCGAACAGATTACGCCTAAGAATGTGTGATTCAGATAAGGAAACGCAGGTTTTGTCTATATAGAAGAGTATGCTTCTTACCGTTCAGAAACACTTAAAATTAAACTTATTGGCCAAGTAACAGAATTTCAATTTGCAAAACACTAGCTGTGTGTTTATCTTGAAAGTCAATTTCCTAAAAGCTTTTCCCCCTTGGTACGAACAGAATTCACCTAAGAATGTGTAATTCACACTGGGAAATGCATGTTTTGTCTGTATAGAAAGGTATGCTTCTTACCATCTAGAAACACTTAAAATTAAACTCATTGGCCAAGTAACAGCATTTCATTTTCCAATTACTAGCTGTGTGTTTATGTTCAAAGTCAACTTCTTACAAGCTTTTCTCGCTTTGACCGAACAGAATTTACCTAAGAATGTGTGACTCAGACTGGGAAAGGCAGGTTTTGTCCATATAGAAGAGTATGCTTCTTACTGTCTAGAAACACTTAAAATTAAACTTATTGGCCAAGTAACAGCATTTCACTTTGCAAATTACTAGCTGTGTGTTTATGTTCAACGTCAACTTCTTACAAGCTTTTCCCGCTTTGACCGAACAGAATTTGCCTAAGATTGTGTGATTCAGACTGGGAAACACATGTTTTGTCTATATAGAAAAGTATGCTTCTTACCATCTAGAACCACTTAAAATTAAACTTATTGGCCAAGTAACAGGATTTCACTTTGCAAAACACTAGCTGTGTGTTTATCTTTATAGTCAACTTCTTGAAAGCTTATCCCACTGGACCGAACAGATTACGCCTAAGAATGTGTGATTCAGATAAGGAAACGCAGGTTTTGTCTATATAGAAGAGTATGCTTCTTACCGTCCAGAAACACTTAAAATTAAACTTATTGGCCAAGTAACAGAATTTCAATTTGCAAAACACTAGCTGTGTGTTTATCTTGAAAGTCAATTTCCTAAAAGCTTTTCCCCCTTGGTACGAACAGAATTCACCTAAGAATGTGTAATTCACACTGGGAAATGCATGTTTTGTCTGTATAGAAAGGTATGCTTCTTACCATCTAGAAACACTTAAAATTAAACTCATTGGCCAAGTAACAGCATTTCACTTTGCAAATTACTAGCTGTGTGTTCATGCTCAAAATCAACTTCTTACAAGCTTTTCCTGCTTTGACAGAACAGAATTTGCCTAATAATGTGTGATTCAGAATGGGAAAGGCATGTTTTGTCTATATAGAAGAGTATAGAACCACTTAAAATTAAAATTATTGGCTTAGTAACAACCATTCAATTTGCAAAACACTAGCTGTGTTTATCTTGAAAGTCAAATTTCTAAAAGCTTTTCCTGCCTGGTATGAACAAATTTGCCTAAGAATGTGTAATTCACACTGGGAAATGCATGTTTTTTTTTCTCTTTTTTTCGGAGCTGGGGACCGAACCCAGGGCCTTGCGATTGCTAGGCAAGCGCTCTGCCACTGAGCTAAATCCCCAACCCCGCATGTTTTGTCTATATAGAAAAGTATGCTTTTTACCATCTAGAACCACTTAAAATTAAACTTATTGGCTGCGTAACAGCAATTCACTTTGCAAAACACTAGCTGTGTTTTTATCCTCAAAGTCAACTTCCTACTTGCTTTTCCCGCTTGGAATGAACAGAATTCGCCAAAGAATGAGAGATTCAGGCAGGAAAAACCATGTTTTGTCTATATTGAAAAGTCTGCTTTTTACCCTATAGAGCCACTTGAAATTAAGCATATTTGCCAAGTAACACCATTCACTTTGCAAATCACTAGCTGTGTGTTTATCTTCAAACTCAAGTTCCTACAAGCTTTTCCCGTTTGGAACGAACAGAAATTGCCAAAGAATGAGAGATTGAGACTGGGAAAAGCTGTCTTAGTCTATATAGAAAAGTATGCTTTTTACCGTCTAGAACCACTTAAAATGAAGCTTAATCTCCAAGTAAGAATAATTCACTTTGTAAAACAGTAGCTGTGTTTTTATCTTCAAAGTCAACTCCCTACACACTTTTCCCCCTTGGAACGAACACGATTTGCCTAAGAATGTGTGATTCAGACTGGGAAATGCAGGTTTTGTCCATATAGAAAAGTACATAACCACTTAAAATTAAACTTATTGGCTTAGTAATAGCCATTCAATTTGCAAAACACTAGCTGTGTGTTTATCTTGAAAGTCAACTTCCTAAAAGCTTTTCCCGCTTGGCAAGAACAGAATTCGCCTAAAAATGTATAATTCACACTAGGAAATGCATGTTTTGTTTATATAGAAAAGTATGCTCCTTACCGTCTAGAACCACTTAAAATTAAACTTATTGGCCAAGTAACAACATTTCACTTTTCCAATTACTAGCTGTGTGTTTATGTTCAAAGTCAACTTCTTACAAGCTTTTCTCGCTTTGACCGAACAGAATTTACCTAAGAATGTGTGACTCAGACTGGGAAAGGCAGGTTTTGTCCATATAGAAGAGTATGCTTCTTACTGTCTAGAAACACTTAAAATTAAACTTATTGGCCAAGTAACAGCATTTCACTTTGCAAATTACTAGCTGTGTGTTTATGTTCAACGTCAACTTCTTACAAGCTTTTCCCGCTTTGACCGAACAGAATTTGCCTAAGATTGTGTGATTCAGACTGGGAAACACATGTTTTGTCTATATAGAAAAGTATGCTTCTTACCATCTAGAAACACTTAAAATTAAACTTATTGGCCAAGTAACAGGATTTCACTTTGCAAAACACTAGCTGTGTGTTTATCTTTATAGTCAACTTCTTGAAAGCTTTTCCCACTGGACCGAACAGATTACGCCAAAGAATGTGTGATTCAGATAAGGAAACGAAGGTTTTGTCTATATAGAAGAGTATGCTTCTTACCGTCCAGAAACACTTAAAATTAAACTTATTGGCCAAGTAACAGCATTTCACTTTGCAAAACACTAGCTGTGTGTATATCTTGAAAGTCAATTTCCTAAAAGCTTTTCCCCCTTGATACGAACAGAATTCATCTAAGAATGTGTAATTCACACTGGGAAATGCATGTTTTGTCTGTATAGAAAGGTATGCTTCTTACCATCTAGAAACACTTAAAACTAAACTCATTGGCCAAGTAACAGCATTTCACTTTGCAAATTACTAGCTGTGTGTTCATGCTCAAAATCAACTTCTTACAAGCTTTTCCTGCTTTGACAGAACAGAATTTGCCTAATAATGTGTGATTCAGAATGGGAAAGGCATGTTTTGTCTATATAGAAGAGTAGAGAACCACTTAAAATTAAACTTATTGGCTTAGTAACAACCATTCAATTTGCAAAACACTAGCTGTGTTTATCTTGAAAGTCAAATTTCTAAAAGCTTTTCCTGCCTGGTATGAACAAATTTGCCTAAGAATGTGTAATTCACACTGGGAAATGCATGTTTTTTTTTTCTCTTTTTTTCGGAGCTGGGGACCGAAGCCAGGGCCTTGCGATTGCTATGCAAGCGCTCTGCCACTGAGCTAAATCCCCAACCCCGCATGTTTTGTCTATATAGAAAAGTATGCTTTTTACCATCTAGAACCACTTAAAATTAAACTTATTGGCTTCGTAACAGCAGTTCACTTTGCAAAACACTAGCTGTGTTTTTATCCTCAAAGTCAACTTCCTACTTGCTTTTCCCGCTTGGAATGAACAGAATTCGCCAAAGAATGAGAGATTCAGGCAGGAAAAACCATGTTTTGTCTATATTGAAAAGTCTGCTTTTTACTCTATAGGGCCACTTGAAACTAAGCATATTTGCCAAGTAACACCATTCACTTTGCAAATCACTAGCTGTGTGTTTATCTTCAAACTCAAGTTCCTACAAGCTTTTCCCCTTTGGAACGAACAGAAATTGCCAAAGAATGAGAGATTGAGACTGGGAAAAGCTGTCTTAGTCTATATAGAAAAGTATGCTTTTTACCGTCTAGAACCACTTAAAATGAAGCTTAATCTCCAAGTAAGAATAATTCACTTTGTAAAACAGTAGCTGTGTTTTTATCTTCAAAGTCAACTCCCTACACACTTTTCCCCCTTGGAACGAACACGATTTGCCTAAGAATGTGTGATTCAGACTGGGAAATGCAGGTTTTGTCCATATAGAAAAGTACAGAACCACTTAAAATTAAACTTATTGGCTTAGTAATAGCCATTCAATTTGCAAAACACTAGCTGTGTGTTTATCTTGAAAGTCAACTTCCTAAAAGCTTTTCCCGCTTGGCAAGAACAGAATTCGCCTAAAAATGTATAATTCACACTAGGAAATGCATGTTTTGTTTATATAGAAAAGTATGCTCCTTACCGTCTAGAACCACTTAAAATTAAACTTATTGGCCAAGTAACAGCATTTCACTTTGCATAACACTAGCTGTGTTATCTTCAAAGTCAATTTCTTACAAGCTTTTCCCAAATGGACTGAACAGATTTTGCCTAAGAATGTGTGAATCAGACTGGGAAACGCAGGTTCTGTCCAAATTGAAGAGTAAGCTTCTTTCCGTCTAGAAACACTTAAAATTAAACTTATTGGCCAAGTAACAGCATTTCATTTTCCAATTACTAGCTGTGTGTTTATGTTCAAAGTCAACTTCTTACAAGCTTTTCTCGCTTTGACCGAACAGAATTTACCTAAGAATGTGTGACTCAGACTGGGAAAGGCAGGTTTTGTCCATATAGAAGAGTATGCTTCTTACTGTCTAGAAACACTTAAAATTAAACTTATTGGCCAAGTAACAGCATTTCACTTTGCAAATTACTAGCTGTGTGTTTATGTTCAACGTCAACTTCTTACAAGCTTTTCCCGCTTTGACCGAACAGAATTTGCCTAAGATTGTGTGATTCAGACTGGGAAACACATGTTTTGTTTATATAGAAAAGTATGCTTCTTACCATCTAGAAACACTTAAAATTAAACTTATTGGCCAAGTAACAGGATTTCACTTTGCAAAACACTAGCTGTGTGTTTATCTTTATAGTCAACTTCTTGAAAGCTTTTCCCACTGGACCGAACAGATTACGCCTAAGAATGTGTGATTCAGATAAGGAAACGCAGGTTTTGTCTATATAGAAGAGTATGCTTCTTACCGTCCAGAAACACTTAAAATTAAACTTATTGGCCAAGTAACAGCATTTCACTTTGCAAAACACTAGCTGTGTGTATATCTTGAAAGTCAATTTCCTAAAAGCTTTTCCCCCTTGATACGAACAGAATTCATCTAAGAATGTGTAATTCACACTGGGAAATGCACGTTTTGTCTGTATAGAAAGGTATGCTTCTTACCATCTAGAAACACTTAAAACTAAAATCATTGGCCAAGTAACAGCATTTCACTTTGCAAATTACTAGCTGTGTGTTCATGCTCAAAATCAACTTCTTACAAGCTTTTCCTGCTTTGACAGAACAGAATTTGCCTAATAATGTGTGATTCAGAATGGGAAAGGCATGTTTTGTCTATATAGAAGAGTAGAGAACCACTTAAAATTAAACTTATTGGCTTAGTAACAACCATTCAATTTGCAAAACACTAGCTGTGTTTATCTTGAAAGTCAAATTTCTAATAGCTTTTCCTGCCTGGTATGAACAAATTTGCCTAAGAATGTGTAATTCACACTGGGAAATGCATGTTTTTTTTTTCTCTTTTTTTCGGAGCTGGGGACCGAACCCAGGGCCTTGCGATTGCTATGCAAGCGCTCTGCCACTGAGCTAAATCCCCAACCCCGCATGTTTTGTCTATATAGAAAAGTATGCTTTTTACCATCTAGAACCACTTAAAATTAAACTTATTGGCTTCGTAACAGCAGTTCACTTTGCAAAACACTAGCTGTGTTTTTATCCTCAAAGTCAACTTCCTACTTGCTTTTCCCGCTTGGAATGAACAGAATTCGCCAAAGAATGAGAGATTCAGGCAGGAAAAACCATGTTTTGTCTATATTGAAAAGTCTGCTTTTTACTCTATAGGGCCACTTGAAACTAAGCATATTTGCCAAGTAACACCATTCACTTTGCAAATCACTAGCTGTGTGTTTATCTTCAAAGTCAAGTTCCTACAAGCTTTTCCCCTTTGGAACGAACAGAAATTGCCAAAGAATGAGAGATTGAGACTGGGAAAAGCTGTCTTAGTCTATATAGAAAAGTATGCTTTTTACCGTCTAGAACCACTTAAAATGAAGCTTAATCTCCAAGTAAGAATAATTCACTTTGTAAAACAGTAGCTGTGTTTTTATCTTCAAAGTCAACTCCCTACACACTTTTCCCCCTTGGAACGAACACGATTTGCCTAAGAATGTGTGATTCAGCCTGGGAAATGCAGGTTTTGTCCATATAGAAAAGTACAGAACCACTTAAAATTAAACTTATTGGCTTAGTAATAGCCATTCAATTTGCAAAACACTAGCTGTGTGTTTATCTTGAAAGTCAACTTCCTAAAAGCTTTTCCCGCTTTGCAAGAACAGAATTCGCCTAAAAATGTATAATTCACACTAGGAAATGCATGTTTTGTTTATATAGAAAAGTATGCTCCTTACCGTCTAGAACCACTTAAAATTAAACTTATTGGCCAAGTAACAGCATTTCACTTTGCATAACACTAGCTGTGTTATCTTCAAAGTCAATTTCTTCCAAGCTTTTCCCACATGGACTGAACAGATTTTGCCTAAGAATGTGTGATTCAGACTGGGAAACGCAGGTTCTGTCCAAATTGAAGAGTAAGCTTCTTTCCGTCTAGAAACACTTAAAATTAAACTTATTGGCCAAGTAACAGCATTTCACTTTTCCAATTACTAGCTGTGTGTTTATGTTCAAAGTCAACTTCTTACAAGCTTTTCTCGCTTTGACCGAACAGAATTTACCTAAGAATGTGTGACTCAGACTGGGAAAGGCAGGTTTTGTCCATATAGAAAAGTACAGAACCACTTAAAATTAAACTTATTGGCTTAGTAATAGCCATTCAATTTGCAAAACACTAGCTGTGTGTTTATCTTGAAAGTCAACTTCCTAAAAGCTTTTCCCGCTTGGCAAGAACAGAATTCGCCTAAAAATGTATAATTCACACTAGGAAATGCATGTTTTGTTTATATAGAAAAGTATGCTCCTTACCGTCTAGAACCACTTAAAATTAAACTTATTGGCCAAGTAACAGCATTTCACTTTGCATAACACTAGCTGTGTTATCTTCAAAGTCAATTTCTTCCAAGCTTTTCCCACATGGACTGAACAGATTTTGCCTAAGAATGTGTGATTCAGACTGGGAAACGCAGGTTCTGTCCAAATTGAAGAGTAAGCTTCTTTCCGTCTAGAAACACTTAAAATTAAACTTATTGGCCAAGTAACAGCATTTCACTTTTCCAATTACTAGCTGTGTGTTTATGTTCAAAGTCAACTTCTTACAAGCTTTTCTCGCTTTGACCGAACAGAATTTACCTAAGAATGTGTGACTCAGACTGGGAAAGGCAGGTTTTGTCCATATAGAAGAGTATGCTTCTTACTGTCTAGAAACACTTAAAATTAAACTTATTGGCCAAGTAACAGCATTTCACTTTGCAAATTACTAGCTGTGTGTTTATGTTCAACGTCAACTTCTTACAAGCTTTTCCCGCTTTGACCGAACAGAATTTGCCTAAGATTGTGTGATTCAGACTGGGAAACACATGTTTTGTTTATATAGAAAAGTATGCTCCTTACCGTCTAGAACCACTTAAAATTAAACTTATTGGCCAAGTAACAGCATTTCACTTTGCATAACACTAGCTGTGTTATCTTCAAAGTCAATTTCTTACAAGCTTTTCCCAAATGGACTGAACAGATTTTGCCTAAGAATGTGTGAATCAGACTGGGAAACGCAGGTTCTGTCCAAATTGAAGAGTAAGCTTCTTTCCGTCTAGAAACACTTAAAATTAAACTTATTGGCCAAGTAACAGCATTTCATTTTCCAATTACTAGCTGTGTGTTTATGTTCAAAGTCAACTTCTTACAAGCTTTTCTCGCTTTGACCGAACAGAATTTACCTAAGAATGTGTGACTCAGACTGGGAAAGGCAGGTTTTGTCCATATAGAAGAGTATGCTTCTTACTGTCTAGAAACACTTAAAATTAAACTTATTGGCCAAGTAACAGCATTTCACTTTGCAAATTACTAGCTGTGTGTTTATGTTCAACGTCAACTTCTTACAAGCTTTTCCCGCTTTGACCGAACAGAATTTGCCTAAGATTGTGTGATTCAGACTGGGAAACACATGTTTTGTCTATATAGAAAAGTATGCTTCTTACCATCTAGAACCACTTAAAATTAAACTTATTGGCCAAGTAACAGGATTTCACTTTGCAAAACACTAGCTGTGTGTTTATCTTTATAGTCAACTTCTTGAAAGCTTATCCCACTGGACCGAACAGATTACGCCTAAGAATGTGTGATTCAGATAAGGAAACGCAGGTTTTGTCTATATAGAAGAGTATGCTTCTTACCGTTCAGAAACACTTAAAATTAAACTTATTGGCCAAGTAACAGAATTTCAATTTGCAAAACACTAGCTGTGTGTTTATCTTGAAAGTCAATTTCCTAAAAGCTTTTCCCCCTTGGTACGAACAGAATTCACCTAAGAATGTGTAATTCACACTGGGAAATGCATGTTTTGTCTGTATAGAAAGGTATGCTTCTTACCATCTAGAAACACTTAAAATTAAACTCATTGGCCAAGTAACAGCATTTCACTTTGCAAATTACTAGCTGTGTGTTCATGCTCAAAATCAACTTCTTACAAGCTTTTCCTGCTTTGACAGAACAGAATTTGCCTAATAATGTGTGATTCAGAATGGGAAAGGCATGTTTTGTCTATATAGAAGAGTATAGAACCACTTAAAATTAAAATCATTGGCTTAGTAACAACCATTCAATTTGCAAAACACTAGCTGTGTTTATCTTGAAAGTCAAATTTCTAAAAGCTTTTCCTGCCTGGTATGAACAAATTTGCCTAAGAATGTGTAATTCACACTGGGAAATGCATGTTTTTTTTTCTCTTTTTTTCGGAGCTGGGGACCGAACCTAGGGCCTTGCGATTGCTAGGCAAGCGCTCTGCCACTGAGCTAAATCCCCAACCCCGCATGTTTTGTCTATATAGAAAAGTATGCTTTTTACCATCTAGAACCACTTAAAATTAAACTTATTGGCTGCGTAACAGCAATTCACTTTGCAAAACACTAGCTGTGTTTTTATCCTCAAAGTCAACTTCCTACTTGCTTTTCCCGCTTGGAATGAACAGAATTCGCCAAAGAATGAGAGATTCAGGCAGGAAAAACCATGTTTTGTCTATATTGAAAAGTCTGCTTTTTACCCTATAGAGCCACTTGAAATTAAGCATATTTGCCAAGTAACACCATTCACTTTGCAAATCACTAGCTGTGTGTTTATCTTCAAACTCAAGTTCCTACAAGCTTTTCCCGTTTGGAACGAACAGAAATTGCCAAAGAATGAGAGATTGAGACTGGGAAAAGCTTTCTTAGTCTATATAGAAAAGTATGCTTTTTACCGTCTAGAACCACTTAAAATGAATCTTAATCTCCAAGTAAGAATAATTCACTTTGTAAAACAGTAGCTGTGTTTTTATCTTCAAAGTCAACTCCCTACACACTTTTCCCCCTTGGAAGGAACACGATTTGCCTAAGAATGTGTGATTCAGACTGGGAAATGCAGGTTTTGTCCATATAGAAAAGTACATAACCACTTAAAATTAAACTTATTGGCTTAGTAATAGCCATTCAATTTGCAAAACACTAGCTGTGTGTTTATCTTGAAAGTCAACTTCCTAAAAGCTTTTCCCGCTTGGCAAGAACAGAATTCGCCTAAAAATGTATAATTCACACTAGGAAATGCATGTTTTGTTTATATAGAAAAGTATGCTCCTTACCGTCTAGAACCACTTAAAATTAAACTTATTGGCCAAGTAACAGCATTTCACTTTGCATAACACTAGCTGTGTTATCTTCAAAGTCAATTTCTTACAAGCTTTTCCCACATGGACTGAACAGATTTTGCCTAAGAATGTGTGAATCAGACTGGGAAACGCAGGTTCTGTCCAAATTGAAGAGTAAGCTTCTTTCCGTCTAGAAACACTTAAAATTAAACTTATTGGCCAAGTAACAGCATTTCATTTTCCAATTACTAGCTGTGTGTTTATGTTCAAAGTCAACTTCTTACAAGCTTTTCTCGCTTTGACCGAACAGAATTTACCTAAGAATGTGTGACTCAGACTGGGAAAGGCAGGTTTTGTCCACATAGAAGAGTATGCTTCTTACTGTCTAGAAACACTTAAAATTAAACTTATTGGCCAAGTAACAGCATTTCACTTTGCAAATTACTAGCTGTGTGTTTATGTTCAACGTCAACTTCTTACAAGCTTTTCCCGCTTTGACCGAACAGAATTTGCCTAAGATTGTGTGATTCAGACTGGGAAACACATGTTTTGTCTATATAGAAAAGTATGCTTCTTACCATCTAGAACCACTTAAAATTAAACTTATTGGCCAAGTAACAGGATTTCACTTTGCAAAACACTAGCTGTGTGTTTATCTTTATAGTCAACTTCTTGAAAGCTTATCCCACTGGACCGAACAGATTACGCCTAAGAATGTGTGATTCAGATAAGGAAACGCAGGTTTTGTCTATATAGAAGAGTATGCTTCTTACCGTTCAGAAACACTTAAAATTAAACTTATTGGCCAAGTAACAGAATTTCAATTTGCAAAACACTAGCTGTGTGTTTATCTTGAAAGTCAATTTCCTAAAAGCTTTTCCCCCTTGGTACGAACAGAATTCACCTAAGAATGTGTAATTCACACTGGGAAATGCATGTTTTGTCTGTATAGAAAGGTATGCTTCTTACCATCTAGAAACACTTAAAATTAAACTCATTGGCCAAGTAACAGCATTTCACTTTGCAAATTACTAGCTGTGTGTTCATGCTCAAAATCAACTTCTTACAAGCTTTTCCTGCTTTGACAGAACAGAATTTGCCTAATAATGTGTGATTCAGAATGGGAAAGGCATGTTTTGTCTATATAGAAGAGTATAGAACCACTTAAAATTAAAATCATTGGCTTAGTAACATCCATTCAATTTGCAAAACACTAGCTGTGTT
The DNA here is from genome assembly GCF_036323735.1 of Rattus norvegicus. Lineage (NCBI taxonomy): Eukaryota > Metazoa > Chordata > Mammalia > Rodentia > Muridae > Rattus > Rattus norvegicus. The sequence goes on from NW_026947365.1 coordinate 98,196, forward strand.
TATCTTGAAAGTCAAATTTCTAAAAGCTTTTCCTGCCTGGTATGAACAAATTTGCCTAAGAATGTGTAATTCACACTGGGAAATGCATGTTTTTTTTTCTCTTTTTTTCGGAGCTGGGGACCGAACCCAGGGCCTTGCGATTGCTAGGCAAGCGCTCTGCAAATGAGCTAAATCCCCAACCCCGCATGTTTTGTCTATATAGAAAAGTATGCTTTTTACCATCTAGAACCACTTAAAATTAAACTTATTGGCTTCGTAACAGCAATTCACTTTGCAAAACACTAGCTGTGTTTTTATCCTCAAAGTCAACTTCCTACTTGCTTTTCCCGCTTGGAATGAACAGAATTCGCCAAAGAATGAGAGATTCAGGCAGGAAAAACCATGTTTTGTCTATATTGAAAAGTCTGCTTTTTACTCTATAGGGCCACTTGAAACTAAGCATATTTGCCAAGTAACACCATTCACTTTGCAAATCACTAGCTGTGTGTTTATCTTCAAAGTCAAGTTCCTACAAGCTTTTCCCCTTTGGAACGAACAGAAATTGCCAAAGAATGAGAGATTGAGACTGGGAAAAGCTGTCTTAGTCTATATAGAAAAGTATGCTTTTTACCGTCTAGAACCACTTAAAATGAAGCTTAATCTCCAAGTAAGAATAATTCACTTTGTAAAACAGTAGCTGTGTTTTTATCTTCAAAGTCAACTCCCTACACACTTTTCCCCCTTGGAACGAACACGATTTGCCTAACAATGTGTGATTCAGACTGGGAAATGCAGGTTTTGTCCATATAGACAAGTACAGAACCACTTAAAATTAAACTTATTGGCTTAGTAATAGCCATTCAATTTGCAAAACACTAGCTGTGTGTTTATCTTGAAAGTCAACTTCCTAAAAGCTTTTCCCGCTTGGCAAGAACAGAATTCGCCTAAAAATGTATAATTCACACTAGGAAATGCATGTTTTGTTTATATAGAAAAGTATGCTCCTTACCGTCTAGAACCACTTAAAATTAAACTTATTGGCCAAGTAACAGCATTTCACTTTGCATAACACTAGCTGTGTTATCTTCAAAGTCAATTTCTTCCAAGCTTTTCCCACATGGACTGAACAGATTTTGCCTAAGAATGTGTGATTCAGACTGGGAAACGCAGGTTCTGTCCAAATTGAAGAGTAAGCTTCTTTCCGTCTAGAAACACTTAAAATTAAACTTATTGGCCAAGTAACAGCATTTCACTTTTCCAATTACTAGCTGTGTGTTTATGTTCAAAGTCAACTTCTTACAAGCTTTTCTCGCTTTTACCGAACAGAATTTACCTAAGAATGTGTGACTCAGACTGGGAAAGGCAGGTTTTGTCCATATAGAAGAGTATGCTTCTTACTGTCTAGAAACACTTAAAATTAAACTTATTGGCCAAGTAACAGCATTTCACTTTGCAAATTACTAGCTGTGTGTTTATGTTCAACGTCAACTTCTTACAAGCTTTTCCCGCTTTGACCGAACAGAATTTGCCTAAGATTGTGTGATTCAGACTGGGAAACACATGTTTTGTCTATATAGAAAAGTATGCTTCTTACCATCTAGAAACACTTAAAATTAAACTTATTGGCCAAGTAACAGGATTTCACTTTGCAAAACACTAGCTGTGTGTTTATCTTTATAGTCAACTTCTTGAAAGCTTTTCCCACTGGACCGAACAGATTACGCCTAAGAATGTGTGATTCAGATAAGGAAACGCAGGTTTTGTCTATATAGAAGAGTATGCTTCTTACCGTCCAGAAACACTTAAAATTAAACTTATTGGCCAAGTAACAGCATTTCACTTTGCAAAACACTAGCTGTGTGTTTATCTTGAAAGTCAATTTCCTAAAAGCTTTTCCCCCTTGATACCAACAGAATTCATCTAAGAATGTGTAATTCACACTGGGAAATGCATGTTTTGTCTGTATAGAAAGGTATGCTTCTTACCATCTAGAAACACTTAAAACTAAACTCATTGGCCAAGTAACAGCATTTCACTTTGCAAATTACTAGCTGTGTGTTCATGCTCAAAATCAACTTCTTACAAGCTTTTCCTGCTTTGACAGAACAGAATTTGCCTAATAATGTGTGATTCAGAATGGGAAAGGCATGTTTTGTCTATATAGAAGAGTAGAGAACCACTTAAAATTAAACTTATTGGCTTAGTAACAACCATTCAATTTGCAAAACACTAGCTGTGTTTATCTTGAAAGTCAAATTTCTAAAAGCTTTTCCTGCCTGGTATGAACAAATTTGCCTAAGAATGTGTAATTCACACTGGGAAATGCATGTTTTTTTTTTCTCTTTTTTTCGGAGCTGGGGACCGAACCCAGGGCCTTGCGATTGCTATGCAAGCGCTCTGCCACTGAGCTAAATCCCCAACCCCGCATGTTTTGTCTATATAGAAAAGTATGCTTTTTACCATCTAGAACCACTTAAAATTAAACTTATTGGCTTCGTAACAGCAATTCACTTTGCAAAACACTAGCTGTGTTTTTATCCTCAAAGTCAACTTCCTACTTGCTTTTCCCGCTTGGAATGAACAGAATTCGCCAAAGAATGAGAGATTCAGGCAGGAAAAACCATGTTTTGTCTATATTGAAAAGTCTGCTTTTTACTCTATAGGGCCACTTGAAACTAAGCATATTTGCCAAGTAACACCATTCACTTTGCAAATCACTAGCTGTGTGTTTATCTTCAAAGTCAAGTTCCTACAAGCTTTTCCCCTTTGGAACGAACAGAAATTGCCAAAGAATGAGAGATTGAGACTGGGAAAAGCTGTCTTAGTCAATATAGAAAAGTATGCTTTTTACCGTCTAGAACCACTTAAAATGAAGCTTAATCTCCAAGTAAGAATAATTCACTTTGTAAAACAGTAGCTGTGTTTTTATCTTCAAAGTCAACTCCCTACACACTTTTCCCCCTTGGAACGAACACGATTTGCCTAACAATGTGTGATTCAGACTGGGAAATGCAGGTTTTGTCCATATAGACAAGTACAGAACCACTTAAAATTAAACTTATTGGCTTAGTAATAGCCATTCAATTTGCAAAACACTAGCTGTGTGTTTTTCTTGAAAGTCAACTTCCTAAAAGCTTTTCCCGCTTGGCAAGAACAGAATTCGCCTAAAAATGTATAATTCACACTAGGAAATGCATGTTTTGTTTATATAGAAAAGTATGCTCCTTACCGTCTAGAACCACTTAAAATTAAACTTATTGGCCAAGTAACAGCATTTCACTTTGCATAACACTAGCTGTGTTATCTTCAAAGTCAATTTCTTCCAAGCTTTTCCCACATGGACTGAACAGATTTTGCCTAAGAATGTGTGAATCAGACTGGGAAACGCAGGTTCTGTCCAAATTGAAGAGTAAGCTTCTTTCCGTCTAGAAACACTTAAAATTAAACTTATTGGCCAAGTAACAGCATTTCATTTTCCAATTACTAGCTGTGTGTTTATGTTCAAAGTCAACTTCTTACAAGCTTTTCTCGCTTTGACCGAACAGAATTTACCTAAGAATGTGTGACTCAGACTGGGAAAGGCAGGTTTTGTCCACATAGAAGAGTATGCTTCTTACTGTCTAGAAACACTTAAAATTAAACTTATTGGCCAAGTAACAGCATTTCACTTTGCAAATTACTAGCTGTGTGTTTATGTTCAACGTCAACTTCTTACAAGCTTTTCCCGCTTTGACCGAACAGAATTTGCCTAAGATTGTGTGATTCAGACTGGGAAACACATGTTTTGTCTATATAGAAAAGTATGCTTCTTACCATCTAGAACCACTTAAAATTAAACTTATTGGCCAAGTAACAGGATTTCACTTTGCAAAACACTAGCTGTGTGTTTATCTTTATAGTCAACTTCTTGAAAGCTTATCCCACTGGACCGAACAGATTACGCCTAAGAATGTGTGATTCAGATAAGGAAACGCAGGTTTTGTCTATATAGAAGAGTATGCTTCTTACCGTTCAGAAACACTTAAAATTAAACTTATTGGCCAAGTAACAGAATTTCATTTGCAAAACACTAGCTGTGTGTTTATCTTGAAAGTCAATTTCCTAAAAGCTTTTCCCCCTTGGTACGAACAGAATTCACCTAAGAATGTGTAATTCACACTGGGAAATGCATGTTTTGTCTGTATAGAAAGGTATGCTTCTTACCATCTAGAAACACTTAAAATTAAACTCATTGGCCAAGTAACAGCATTTCACTTTGCAAATTACTAGCTGTGTGTTCATGCTCAAAATCAACTTCTTACAAGCTTTTCCTGCTTTGACAGAACAGAATTTGCCTAATAATGTGTGATTCAGAATGGGAAAGGCATGTTTTGTCTATATAGAAGAGTAGAGAACCACTTAAAATTAAACTTATTGGCTTAGTAACAACCATTCAATTTGCAAAACACTAGCTGTGTTTATCTTGAAAGTCAAATTTCTAAAAGCTTTTCCTGCCTGGTATGAACAAATTTGCCTAAGAATGTGTAATTCACACTGGGAAATGCATGTTTTTTTTTCTCTTTTTTTCGGTGCTGGGGACCGAACCCAGGGCCTTGCGATTGCTATGCAAGCGCTCTGCCACTGAGCTAAATCCCCAACCCCGCATGTTTTGTCTATATAGAAAAGTATGCTTTTTACCATCTAGAACCACTTAAAATTAAACTTATTGGCTTCGTAACAGCAATTCACTTTGCAAAACACTAGCTGTGTTTTTATCCTCAAAGTCAACTTCCTACTTGCTTTTCCCGCTTGGAATGAACAGAATTCGCCAAAGAATGAGAGATTCAGGCAGGAAAAACCATGTTTTGTCTATATTGAAAAGTCTGCTTTTTACTCTATATGGCCACTTGAAACTAAGCATATTTGCCAAGTAACACCATTCACTTTGCAAATCACTAGCTGTGTGTTTATCTTCAAAGTCAAGTTCCTACAAGCTTTTCCCCTTTGGAACGAACAGAAATTGCCAAAGAATGAGAGATTGAGACTGGGAAAAGCTGTCTTAGTCTATATAGAAAAGTATGCTTTTTACCGTCTAGAACCATTTAAAATGAAGCTTAATCTCCAAGTAAGAATAATTCACTTTGTAAAACAGTAGCTGTGTTTTTATCTTCAAAGTCAACTCCCTACACACTTTTCCCCCTTGGAACGAACACGATTTGCCTAACAATGTGTGATTCAGACTGGGAAATGCAGGTTTTGTCCATATAGAAAACTACAGAACCACTTAAAATTAAACTTATTGGCTTAGTAATAGCCATTCAATTTGCAAAACACTAGCTGTGTGTTTATCTTGAAAGTCAACTTCCTAAAAGCTTTTCCCGCTTTGCAAGAACAGAATTCGCCTAAAAATGTATAATTCACACTAGGAAATGCATGTTTTGTTTATATAGAAAAGTATGCTCCTTACCGTCTAGAACCACTTAAAATTAAACTTATTGGCCAAGTAACAGCATTTCACTTTGCATAACACTAGCTGTGTTATCTTCAAAGTCAATTTCTTCCAAGCTTTTCCCACATGGACTGAACAGATTTTGCCTAAGAATGTGTGAATCAGACTGGGAAACGCAGGTTCTGTCCAAATTGAAGAGTAAGCTTCTTTCCGTCTAGAAACACTTAAAATTAAACTTATTGGCCAAGTAACAGCATTTCACTTTTCCAATTACTAGCTGTGTGTTTATGTTCAAAGTCAACTTCTTACAAGCTTTTCTCGCTTTGACCGAACAGAATTTACCTAAGAATGTGTGACTCAGACTGGGAAAGGCAGGTTTTGTCCATATAGAAGAGTATGCTTCTTACTGTCTAGAAACACTTAAAATTAAACTTATTGGCCAAGTAACAGCATTTCACTTTGCAAATTACTAGCTGTGTGTTTATGTTCAACGTCAACTTCTTACAAGCTTTTCCCGCTTTGACCGAACAGAATTTGCCTAAGATTGTGTGATTCAGACTGGGAAGCACATGTTTTGTTTATATAGAAAAGTATGCTTCTTACCATCTAGAACCACTTAAAATTAAACTTATTGGCCAAGTAACAGGATTTCACTTTGCAAAACACTAGCTGTGTGTTTATCTTTATAGTCAACTTCTTGAAAGCTTTTCCCACTGGACCGAACAGATTACGCCTAAGAATGTGTGATTCAGAGAAGGAAACGCAGGTTTTGTCTATATAGAAGAGTATGCTTCTTACCGTCCAGAAACACTTAAAATTAAACTTATTGGCCAAGTAACAGCATTTCACTTTGCAAAACACTAGCTGTGTGTATATCTTGAAAGTCAATTTCCTAAAAGCTTTTCCCCCTTGATACGAACAGAATTCACCTAAGAATGTGTAATTCACACTGGGAAATGCATGTTTTGTCTGTATAGAAAGGTATGCTTCTTACCATCTAGAAACACTTAAAACTAAAATCATTGGCCAAGTAACAGCATTTCACTTTGCAAATTACTAGCTGTGTGTTCATGCTCAAAATCAACTTCTTACAAGCTTTTCCTGCTTTGACAGAACAGAATTTGCCTAATAATGTGTGATTCAGAATGGGAAAGGCATGTTTTGTCTATATAGAAGAGTAGAGAACCACTTAAAATTAAAATTATTGGCTTAGTAACAACCATTCAATTTGCAAAACACTAGCTGTGTTTATCTTGAAACTCAAATTTCTAAAAGCTTTTCCTGCCTGGTATGAACAAATTTGCCTAAGAATGTGTAATTCACACTGGGAAATGCATGTTTTTTTTTTCTCTTTTTTTCGGAGCTGAGGACCGAACCCAGGGCCTTGCGATTGCTAGGCAAGCGCTCTACAAATGAGCTAAATCCCCAACCCCGCATGTTTTGTCTATATAGAAAAGTATGCTTTTTACCATCTAGAACCACTTAAAATTAAACTTATTGGCTTCCTAACAGCAATTCACTTTGCAAAACACTAGCTGTGTTTTTATCCTCAAAGTCAACTTCCTACTTGCTTTTCCCGCTTGGAATGAACAGAATTCGCCAAAGAATGAGAGATTCAGGCAGGGAAAACCATGTTTTGTCTATATTGAAAAGTCTGCTTTTTACCCTATAGAGCCACTTGAAACTAATCATATTTGCCAAGTAACACCATTCACTTTTCAAATCACCAGCTGTGTGTTTATCTTCAAACTCAAGTTCCTACAAGCTTTTCCCTTTGGAACGAACAGAAATTGCCAAAGAATGAGAGATTGAGACTGGGAAAAGCTTTCTTAGTCTATATAGAAAAGTATGCTTTTTACCATCTAGAACCACTTAAAATGAAGCTTAATCTCCAAGTAAGAATAATTCACTTTGTAAAACAGTAGCTGTGTTTTTATCTTCAAAGTCAACTCCCTACACACTTTTCCCCCTTGGAACGAACACGATTTGCCTAAGAATGTGTGATTCAGACTGGGAAATGCAGGTTTTGTCCATATAGAAAAGTACATAACCACTTAAAATTAAACTTATTGGCTTAGTAATAGCCATTCAATTTGCAAAACACTAGCTGTGTGTTTATCTTGAAAGTCAACTTCCTAAAAGCTTTTCCCGCTTGGCAAGAACAGAATTCGCCTAAAAATGTATAATTCACACTAGGAAATGCATGTTTTGTTTATATAGAAAAGTATGCTCCTTACCGTCTAGAACCACTTAAAATTAAACTTATTGGCCAAGTAACAGCATTTCACTTTTCCAATTACTAGCTGTGTGTTTATGTTCAAAGTCAACTTCTTACAAGCTTTTCTCGCTTTGACCGAACAGAATTTACCTAAGAATGTGTGACTCAGACTGGGAAAGGCAGGTTTTGTCCATATAGAAGAGTATGCTTCTTACTGTCTAGAAACACTTAAAATTAAACTTATTGGCCAAGTAACAGCATTTCACTTTGCAAATTACTAGCTGTGTGTTTATGTTCAACGTCAACTTCTTACAAGCTTTTCCCGCTTTGACCGAACAGAATTTGCCTAAGATTGTGTGATTCAGACTGGGAAACACATGTTTTGTCTATATAGAAAAGTATGCTTCTTACCATCTAGAAACACTTAAAATTAAACTTATTGGCCAAGTAACAGGATTTCACTTTGCAAAACACTAGCTGTGTGTTTATCTTTATAGTCAACTTCTTGAAAGCTTTTCCCACTGGACCGAACAGATTACGCCTAAGAATGTGTGATTCAGATAAGGAAACGCAGGTTTTGTCTATATAGAAGAGTATGCTTCTTACCGTCCAGAAACACTTAAAATTAAACTTATTGGCCAAGTAACAGCATTTCACTTTGCAAAACACTAGCTGTGTGTATATCTTGAAAGTCAATTTCCTAAAAGCTTTTCCCCCTTGATACGAACAGAATTCATCTAAGAATGTGTAATTCACACTGGGAAATGCATGTTTTGTCTGTATAGAAAGGTATGCTTCTTACCATCTAGAAACACTTAAAACTAAACTCATTGGCCAAGTAACAGCATTTCACTTTGCAAATTACTAGCTGTGTGTTCATGCTCAAAATCAACTTCTTACAAGCTTTTCCTGCTTTGACAGAACAGAATTTGCCTAATAATGTGTGATTCAGAATGGGAAAGGCATGTTTTGTCTATATAGAAGAGTAGAGAACCACTTAAAATTAAACTTATTGGCTTAGTAACAACCATTCAATTTGCAAAACACTAGCTGTGTTTATCTTGAAAGTCAAATTTCTAAAAGCTTTTCCTGCCTGGTATGAACAAATTTGCCTAAGAATGTGTAATTCACACTGGGAAATGCATGTTTTTTTTTTCTCTTTTTTTCGGAGCTGGGGACCGAACCCAGGGCCTTGCGATTGCTATGCAAGCGCTCTGCCACTGAGCTAAATCCCCAACCCCGCATGTTTTGTCTATATAGAAAAGTATGCTTTTTACCATCTAGAACCACTTAAAATTAAACTTATTGGCTTCGTAACAGCAATTCACTTTGCAAAACACTAGCTGTGTTTTTATCCTCAAAGTCAACTTCCTACTTGCTTTTCCCGCTTGGAATGAACAGAATTCGCCAAAGAATGAGAGATTCAGGCAGGAAAAACCATGTTTTGTCTATATTGAAAAGTCTGCTTTTTACTCTATAGGGCCACTTGAAACTAAGCATATTTGCCAAGTAACACCATTCACTTTGCAAATCACTAGCTGTGTGTTTATCTTCAAAGTCAAGTTCCTACAAGCTTTTCCCCTTTGGAACGAACAGAAATTGCCAAAGAATGAGAGATTGAGACTGGGAAAAGCTGTCTTAGTCTATATAGAAAAGTATGCTTTTTACCGTCTAGAACCACTTAAAATGAAGCTTAATCTCCAAGTAAGAATAATTCACTTTGTAAAACAGTAGCTGTGTTTTTATCTTCAAAGTCAACTCCCTACACACTTTTCCCCCTTGGAACGAACACGATTTGCCTAAGAATGTGTGATTCAGACTGGGAAATGCAGGTTTTGTCCATATAGAAAAGTACAGAACCACTTAAAATTAAACTTATTGGCTTAGTAATAGCCATTCAATTTGCAAAACACTAGCTGTGTGTTTATCTTGAAAGTCAACTTCCTAAAAGCTTTTCCCGCTTTGCAAGAACAGAATTCGCCTAAAAATGTATAATTCACACTAGGAAATGCATGTTTTGTTTATATAGAAAAGTATGCTCCTTACCGTCTAGAACCACTTAAAATTAAACTTATTGGCCAAGTAACAGCATTTCACTTTGCATAACACTAGCTGTGTTATCTTCAAAGTCAATTTCTTCCAAGCTTTTCCCACATGGACTAAACAGATTTTGCCTAAGAATGTGTGATTCAGACTGGGAAACGCAGGTTCTGTCCAAATTGAAGAGTAAGCTTCTTTCCGTCTAGAAACACTTAAAATTAAACTTATTGGCCAAGTAACAGCATTTCACTTTTCCAATTACTAGCTGTGTGTTTATGTTCAAAGTCAACTTCTTACAAGCTTTTCTCGCTTTGACCGAACAGAATTTACCTAAGAATGTGTGACTCAGACTGGGAAAGGCAGGTTTTGTCCATATAGAAGAGTATGCTTCTTACTGTCTAGAAACACTTAAAATTAAACTTATTGGCCAAGTAACAGCATTTCACTTTGCAAATTACTAGCTGTGTGTTTATGTTCAACGTCAACTTCTTACAAGCTTTTCCCGCTTTGACCGAACAGAATTTGCCTAAGATTGTGTGATTCAGACTGGGAAGCACATGTTTTGTTTATATAGAAAAGTATGCTTCTTACCATCTAGAACCACTTAAAATTAAACTTATTGGCCAAGTAACAGGATTTCACTTTGCAAAACACTAGCTGTGTGTTTATCTTTATAGTCAACTTCTTGAAAGCTTTTCCCACTGGACCGAACAGATTACGCCTAAGAATGTGTGATTCAGATAAGGAAACGCAGGTTTTGTCTATATAGAAGAGTATGCTTCTTACCGTCCAGAAACACTTAAAATTAAACTTATTGGCCAAGTAACAGCATTTCACTTTGCAAAACACTAGCTGTGTGTATATCTTGAAAGTCAATTTCCTAAAAGCTTTTCCCCCTTGATACGAACAGAATTCACCTAAGAATGTGTAATTCACACTGGGAAATGCATGTTTTGTCTGTATAGAAAGGTATGCTTCTTACCATCTAGAAACACTTAAAACTAAAATCATTGGCCAAGTAACAGCATTTCACTTTGCAAATTACTAGCTGTGTGTTCATGCTCAAAATCAACTTCTTACAAGCTTTTCCTGCTTTGACAGAACAGAATTTGCCTAATAATGTGTGATTCAGAATGGGAAAGGCATGTTTTGTCTATATAGAAGAGTAGAGAACCACTTAAAATTAAACTTATTGGCTTAGTAACAACCATTCAATTTGCAAAACACTAGCTGTGTTTATCTTGAAACTCAAATTTCTAAAAGCTTTTCCTGCCTGGTATGAACAAATTTGCCTAAGAATGTGTAATTCACACTGGGAAATGCATGTTTTTTTTTTCTCTTTTTTTCGGAGCTGAGGACCGAACCCAGGGCCTTGCGATTGCTAGGCAAGCGCTCTCCAAATGAGCTAAATCCCCAACCCCGCATGTTTTGTCTATATAGAAAAGTATGCTTTTTACCATCTAGAACCACTTAAAATTAAACTTATTGGCTTCCTAACAGCAATTCACTTTGCAAAACACTAGCTGTGTTTTTATCCTCAAAGTCAACTTCCTACTTGCTTTTCCCGCTTGGAATGAACAGAATTCGCCAAAGAATGAGAGATTCAGGCAGGGAAAACCATGTTTTGTCTATATTGAAAAGTCTGCTTTTTACCCTATAGAGCCACTTGAAACTAATCATATTTGCCAAGTAACACCATTCACTTTTCAAATCACCAGCTGTGTGTTTATCTTCAAACTCAAGTTCCTACAAGCTTTTCCCTTTGGAACGAACAGAAATTGCCAAAGAATGAGAGATTGAGACTGGGAAAAGCTTTCTTAGTCTATATAGAAAAGTATGCTTTTTACCATCTAGAACCACTTAAAATGAAGCTTAATCTCCAAGTAAGAATAATTCACTTTGTAAAACAGTAGCTGTGTTTTTATCTTCAAAGTCAACTCCCTACACACTTTTCCCCCTTGGAAGGAACACGATTTGCCTAAGAATGTGTGATTCAGACTGGGAAATGCAGGTTTTGTCCATATAGAAAAGTACATAACCACTTAAAATTAAACTTATTGGCTTAGTAATAGCCATTCAATTTGCAAAACACTAGCTGTGTGTTTATCTTGAAAGTCAACTTCCTAAAAGCTTTTCCCGCTTGGCAAGAACAGAATTCGCCTAAAAATGTATAATTCACACTAGGAAATGCATGTTTTGTTTATATAGAAAAGTATGCTCCTTACCGTCTAGAACCACTTAAAATTAAACTTATTGGCCAAGTAACAGCATTTCACTTTGCATAACACTAGCTGTGTTATCTTCAAAGTCAATTTCTTACAAGCTTTTCCCACATGGACTGAACAGATTTTGCCTAAGAATGTGTGAATCAGACTGGGAAACGCAGGTTCTGTCCAAATTGAAGAGTAAGCTTCTTTCCGTCTAGAAACACTTAAAATTAAACTTATTGGCCAAGTAACAGCATTTCATTTTCCAATTACTAGCTGTGTGTTTATGTTCAAAGTCAACTTCTTACAAGCTTTTCCCGCTTTGACCGAACAGAATTTACCTAAGAATGTGTGACTCAGACTGGGAAAGGCAGGTTTTGTCCATATAGAAGTGTATGCTTCTTACCGTCTAGAAACACTTAAAATTAAACTTATTGGCCAAGTAACAGCATTTCACTTTTCCAATTACTAGCTGTGTGTTTATGTTCAACGTCAACTTCTTACAAGTTTTTCCCGCTTTGACCGAACAGAATTTGCCTAAGATTGTGTGATTCAGACTGGGAAACACATGTTTTGTCCATATAGAAAAGTATGCTTCTTACCATCTAGAACCACTTAAAATTAAACTTATTGGCCAAGTAACAGGATTTCACTTTGCAAAACACTAGCTGTGTGTTTATCTTTATAGTCAACTTCTTGAAAGCTTATCCCACTGGACCGACCAGATTACGCCTAAGAATGTGTGATTCAGATAAGGAAACGCAGGTTTTGTCTATATAGAAGAGTATGCTTCTTACCGTCCAGAAACACTTAAAATTCAACTTATTGGCCAAGTAACAGAATTTCAATTTGAAAAACACTAGCTGTGTGTTTATCTTGAAAGTCAATTTCCTAAAAGCTTTTCCCCCTTGGTACGAACAGAATTCACCTAAGAATGTGTAATTCACACTGGGAAATGCATGTTTTGTCTGTATAGAAAGGTATGCTTCTTACCATCTAGAAACACTTAAAATTAAACTCATTGGCCAAGTAACAGCATTTCACTTTGCAAATTACTAGCTGTGTGTTCATGCTCAAAATCAACTTCTTACAAGCTTTTCCTGCTTTGACAGAACAGAATTTGCCTAGTAATGTGTGATTCAGAATGGGAAAGGCATGTTTTGTCTATATAGAAGAGTATAGAACCACTTAAAATTAAAATTATTGGCTTAGTAACAACCATTCAATTTGCAAAACACTAGCTGTGTTTATCTTGAAAGTCAAATTTCTAAAAGCTTTTCCTGCCTGGTATGAACAAATTTGCCTAAGAATGTGTAATTCACACTGGGAAATGCATGTTTTTTTTTCTCTTTTTTTCGGAGCTGGGGACCGAACCCAGGGCCTTGCTATTGCTAGGCAAGCGCTCTGCCACTGAGCTAAATCCCCAACCCCGCATGTTTTGTCTATATAGTAAAGTATGCTTTTTACCATCTAGAACCACTTAAAATTAAACTTATTGGCTTCGTAACAGCAATTCACTTTGCAAAACACTAGCTGTGTTTTTATCCTCAAAGTCAACTTCCTACTTGCTTTTCCTGCTTGGAATGAACAGAATTCGCCAAAGAATGAGAGATTCAGGCAGGAAAAACCATGTTTTGTCTATATTGAAAAGTCTGCTTTTTACCCTATAGAGCCACTTGAAACTAAGCATAATTGCCAAGTAACACCATTCACTTTGCAAATCACTAGCTGTGTGTTTATCTTCAAAGTCAAGTTCCTACAAGCTTTTCCCGTTTGGAACGAACAGAAATTGCCAAAGAATGAGAGATTGAGACTGGGAAAAGCTGTCTTAGTCTATATAGAAAAGTATGCTTTTTACCGTCTAGAACCACTTAAAATGAAGCTTAATCTCCAAGTAAGAATAATTCACTTTGTAAAACAGTAGCTGTGTTTTTATCTTCAAAGTCAACTCCCTACACACTTTTCCCCCTTGGAACGAACACGATTTGCCTAAGAATGTGTGATTCAGACTGGGAAATGCAGGTTTTGTCCATATAGAAAAGTACAGAACCACTTAAAATTAAACTTATTGGCTTAGTAATAGCCATTCAATTTGCAAAACACTAGCTGTGTGTTTATCTTGAAAGTCAACTTCCTAAAAGCTTTTCCCGCTTGGCAAGAACAGAATTCGCCTAAAAATGTATAATTCACACTAGGAAATGCATGTTTTGTTTATATAGAAAAGTATGCTCCTTACCGTCTAGAACCACTTAAAATTAAACTTATTGGCCAAGTAACAGCATTTCACTTTGCATAACACTAGCTGTGTTATCTTCAAAGTCAATTTCTTCCAAGCTTTTCCCACATGGACTGAACAGATTTTGCCTAAGAATGTGTGATTCAGACTGGGAAACGCAGGTTCTGTCCAAATTGAAGAGTAAGCTTCTTTCCGCCTAGAAACACTTAAAATTAAACTTATTGGCGAAGTAACAGCATTTCACTTTTCCAATTACTAGCTGTGTGTTTATGTTCAAAGTCAACTTCTTACAAGCTTTTCTCGCTTTGACCGAACAGAATTTACCTAAGAATGTGTGACTCAGACTGGGAAAGGCAGGTTTTGTCCATATAGAAGAGTATGCTTCTTACTGTCTAGAAACACTTAAAATTAAACTTATTGGCCAAGTAACAGCATTTCACTTTGCAAATTACTAGCTGTGTGTTTATGTTCAACGACAACTTCTTACAAGCTTTTCCCGCTTTGACCGAACAGAATTTGCCTAAGATTGTGTGATTCAGACTGGGAAACACATGTTTTGTTTATATAGAAAAGTATGCTTCTTACCATCTAGAACCACTTAAAATTAAACTTATTGGCCAAGTAACAGGATTTCACTTTGCAAAACACTAGCTGTGTGTTTATCTTGAAAGTCAATTTCCTAAAAGCTTTTCCCCCTTGGTACGAACAGAATTCACCTAAGAATGTGTAATTCACACTGGGAAATGCATGTTTTGTCTGTATAGAAAGGTATGCTTCTTACCATCTAGAAACACTTAAAATTAAACTCATTGGCCAAGTAACAGCATTTCAATTTGCAAATTACTAGCTGTGTGTTCATGCTCAAAATCAACTTCTTACAAGCTTTTCCTGCTTTGACAGAACAGAATTTGCCTAATAATGTGTGATTCAGAATGGGAAAGGCATGTTTTGTCTATATAGAAGAGTCTAGAACCACTTAAAATTAAAATTATTGGCCTAGTAACAACCATTCAATTTGCAAAACCCTAGCTGTGTTTATCTTGAAAGTCAAATTTCTAAAAGCTTTTCCTGCCTGGTATGAACAAATTTGCCTAAGAATGAGTAATTCACACTGGGAAATGCTTTTTTTTTCTCTTTATTTCGGAGCTGGGGACCGAACCCAGGGCCTTGCGATTGCTAGGCAAGCGCTCTGCCACTGAGCTAAACCCCCAACCCCGCATGTTTTGTCTATATAGAAAAGTATGCTTTTTACCATCTAGAACCACTTAAAATTAAACTAATTGGCTTCGTAACAGCAATTCACTTTGCAAAACACTAGCTGTGTTTTTCTCCTCAAAGTCAACTTCCTACTTGCTTTTCCCGCTTGGAATGAACAGAATTCGCCAAAGAATGAGAGATTCAGGCAGGAAAAACCATGTTTTGTCTACATTGAAATGTCTGCTTTTTACCCTATAGAGCCACTTGAAACTAAGCATATTTGCCAAGTAACACTATTCACTTTGCAAATCACTAGCTGTGTGTTTATCTTCAAAGTCAAGTTCCTACAAGCTTTTCCCGTTTGGAACGAACAGAAATTGCCAAAGAATGAGAGATTGAGACTGGGAAAAGCTTTCTTAGTCTATATAGAAAAGTATGCTTTTTACCGTCTAGAACCACTTAAAATGAAGCTTAATCTCCAAGTAAGAATAATTCACTTTGTAAAACAGTAGCTGTGTTTTTATCTTCAAAGTCAACTCCCTACACACTTTTCCCCCTTGGAACGAACACGATTTGCCTAAGAATGTGTGATTCAGACTGGGAAATGCAGGTTTTGTCCATATAGAAAAGTACAGAACCACTTAAAATTAAAAATATTGGCTTAGTAATAGCCATTCAATTTGCAAAACACTAGCTGTGTGTTTATCTTGAAAGTCAACTTCCTAAAAGCTTTTCCCGCTTTGCAAGAACAGAATTCGCCTAAAAATGTATAATTCACACTAGGAAATGCATGTTTTGTTTATATAGAAAAGTATGCTCCTTACCGTCTAGAACCACTTAAAATTAAACTTATTGGCCAAGTAACAGCATTTCACTTTTCAAATTACTAGCTGTGTGTTTATGTTCAAAGTCAACTTCTTACAAGCTTTTCCCGCTTTGACCGAACAGAATTTACCTAAGAATGTGTGACACAGACTGGGAAAGGCAGGTTTTGTCCATATAGAAGTGTATGCTTCTTACCGTCTAGAAACACTTAAAATTAAACTTATTGGGCAAGTAACAGCATTTCACTTTTCCAATTACTAGCTGTGTGTTTATGTTCAACGTCAACTTCTTACAAGTTTTTCCCGCTTTGACCGAACAGAATTTGCCTAAGATTGTGTGATTCAGACTGGGAAACACATGTTTTGTATATATAGAAAGTATGCTTCTTACCATCTAGAACCACTTAAAATTAAACTTATTGGCCAAGTAACAGGATTTCACTTTGCAAAACACTAGCTGTCTGTTTAACTTTATAGTCAACTTCTTTAAAGCTTTTCCCACTGGACCGAACAGATTACGCCTAAGAATGTGTGATTCAGATTAGGAAATGCAGGTTTTGTTTATATAGAAGAGTATGCTTCTTACCGTTCAGAAACACTTAAAATTAAACTTATTGGCCAAGTAACAGAATTTCAATTTGCAAAACACTAGCTGTGTGTTTATCTTGAAAGTCAATTTCCTAAAAGCTTTTCCCCCTTGGTACGAACAGAATTCACCTAAGAATGTGTAATTCACACTGGGAAATGCATGTTTTGTCTGTATAGAAAGGTATGCTTCTTACCATCTAGAAACACTTAAAATTAAACTCATTGGCCAAGTAACAGCATTTCACTTTGCAAATTACTAGCTGTGTGTTCATGCTCAAAATCAACTTCTTACAAGCTTTTCCTGCTTTGACAGAACAGAATTTGCCTAATAATGTGTGATTCAGAATGGGAAAGGCATGTTTTGTCTATATAGAAGAGTATAGAACCACTTAAAATTAAAATTATTGGCTTAGTAACAACCATTCAATTTGCAAAACACTAGCTGTGTTTATCTTGAAAGTCAAATTTCTAAAAGCTTTTCCTGCCTGGTATGAACAAATTTGCCTAAGAATGTGTAATTCACACTGGGAAATGCATGTTTTTTTTTCTCTTTTTTTCGGAGCTGGGGACCGAACCCAGGGCCTTGCGATTGCTAGGCAAGCGCTCTGCCACTGAGCTAAATCCCCAACCCCGCATGTTTTGTCTATATAGAAAAGTATGCTTTTTACCATCTAGAACCACTTAAAATTAAACTTATTGGCTGCGTAACAGCAATTCACTTTGAAAAACACTAGCTGTGTTTTTATCCTCAAAGTCAACTTCCTACTTGCTTTTCCCGCTTGGAATTAACAGAATTCGCCAAAGAATGAGAGATTCAGGCAGGAAAAACCATGTTTTGTCTATATTGAAAAGTCTGCTTTTTACCCTATAGAGCCACTTGAAACTAAGCATATTTGCAAAGTAACACCATTCACTTTGCAAATCACTAGCTGTGTGTTTATCTTCAAAGTCAAGTTCCTACAAGCTTTTCCCGTTTGGAATGAACAGAAATTGCCAAAGAATGAGAGATTGAGACTGGGAAAAGCTGTCTTAGTCTATATAGAAAAGTATGCTTTTTACCGTCTAGAACCACTTAAAATGAAGCTTAATCTCCAAGTAAGAATAATTCACTTTGTAAAAGAGTAGCTGTGTTTTTATCTTCAAAGTCAACTCCCTACACACTTTTCCCCCTTGGAATGAACACGATTTGCCTAAGAATGTGTGATTCAGACTGGGAAACGCAGGTTTTGTCCATATAGAAAAGTACAGAACCACTTAAAATTAAACTTATTGGCTTAGTAATAGCCATTCAATTTGCAAAACACTAGCTGTGTGTTTATCTTGAAAGTCAACTTCCTAAAAGCTTTTCCCGCTTGGCAAGAACAGAATTCGCCTAAAAATGTATAATTCACACTACGAAATGCGTGTTTTGTTTATATGGAAAAGTATGCTCCTTTCCGTCTAGAACCACTTAAAATTAAACTTATTGGCCAAGTAACAGCATTTCACTTTGCATAACACTAGCTGTGTTATCTTCAAAGTCAATTTCTTACAAGCTTTTCCCACATGGACTGAACAGATTTTGCCCAAGAATGTGTGATTCAGACTGGGAAACGCAGGTTCTGTCCAAATTGAAGAGTAAGCTTCTTTCCGTCTAGAACCACTTAAAATTAAACTTATTGGCGAAGTAACAGGATTTCACTTTTCAAATTACTAGCTGTGTGTTTATGTTCAAAGTCAACTTCTTACAAGCTTTTCCCGCTTTGACCGAACAGAATTTACCTAAGAATGTGTGACTCAGACTGGGAAAGGCAGGTTTTGTCCATATAGAAGAGTATGCTTCTTACCGTCTAGAAACACTTAAAATTATACTTATTGGCCAAGTAACAGCATTTCACTTTTCCAATTACTAGCTGTGTGTTTATGTTCAACGTCAACTTCTTACAAGCTTTTCCCGCTTTGACCGAACAGAATTTGCCTAAGATTGTGTGATTCAGATTGGGAAACACTTGTTTTGGCTATATAGAAAAGTATGCTTCTTACCATCTAGAACCACTTAAAATTAAACTTATTGGCCAAGTAACAGGATTTCACTTTGCAAAACACTAGCTGTGTGTTTATCTTTATAGTCAACTTCTTGAAAGCTTTTCCCACTGGACCGAACAGATTACGCCTAAGAATGTGTGATTCAGATTAGGAAATGCAGGTTTTGTTTATATAGAAGAGTATGCTTCTTTCCATCCAGAAACACTTAAAATTAAACTTATTGGCCAAGTAACAGCATTTCACTTTGCAAAACACTAGCTGTGTTTTTATCCTCAAAGTCAACTTCCTACTTGCTTTTCCCGCTTGGAATGAACAGAATTCGCCAAAGAATGAGAGATTCAGGCAGGAAAAACCATGTTTTGTCTATATTGAAAAGTCTGCTTTTTACCCTATAGAGCCACTTGAAATTAAGCATATTTGCCAAGTAACACCATTCACTTTGCAAATCACTAGCTGTGTGTTTATCTTCAAACTCAAGTTCCTACAAGCTTTTCCCGTTTGGAACGAACAGAAATTGCCAAAGAATGAGAGATTGAGACTGGGAAAAGCTTTCTTAGTCTATATAGAAAAGTATGCTTTTTACCGTCTAGAACCACTTAAAATGAAGCTTAATCTCCAAGTAAGAATAATTCACTTTGTAAAACAGTAGCTGTGTTTTTATCTTCAAAGTCAACTCCCTACACACTTTTCCCCCTTGGAAGGAACACGATTTGCCTAAGAATGTGTGATTCAGACTGGGAAATGCAGGTTTTGTCCATATAGAAAAGTACAGAACCACTTAAAATTAAACTTATTGGCTTAGTAATAGCCATTCAATTTGCAAAACACTAGCTGTGTGTTTATCTTGAAAGTCAACTTCCTAAAAGCTTTTCCCGCTTGGCAAGAACAGAATTCGCCTAAAAATGTATAATTCACACTAGGAAATGCATGTTTTGTTTATATAGAAAAGTATGCTCCTTACCGTCTAGAACCACTTAAAATTAAACTTATTGGCCAAGTAACAGCATTTCACTTTGCATAACACTAGCTGTGTTATCTTCAAAGTCAATTTCTTACAAGCTTTTCCCACATGGACTGAACAGATTTTGCCTAAGAATGTGTGAATCAGACTGGGAAAGGCAGGTTCTGTCCAAATTGAAGAGTAAGCTTCTTTCCGTCTAGAAACACTTAAAATTAAACTTATTGGCCAAGTAACAGCATTTCATTTTCCAATTACTAGCTGTGTGTTTATGTTCAAAGTCAACTTCTTACAAGCTTTTCCCGCTTTGACCGAACAGAATTTACCTAAGAATGTGTGACTCAGACTGGGAAAGGCAGGTTTTGTCCATATAGAAGTGTATGCTTCTTACCGTCTAGAAACACTTAAAATTAAACTTATTGGCCAAGTAACAGCATTTCACTTTTCCAATTACTAGCTGTGTGTTTATGTTCAACGTCAACTTCTTACAAGTTTTTCCCGCTTTGACCGAACAGAATTTGCCTAAGATTGTGTGATTCAGACTGGGAAACACATGTTTTGTCCATATAGAAAAGTATGCTTCTTACCATCTAGAACCACTTAAAATTAAACTTATTGGCCAAGTAACAGTATTTCACTTTGCAAAACACTAGCTGTGTGTTTATCTTTATAGTCAACTTCTTGAAAGCTTATCCCACTGGACCGACCAGATTACGCCTAAGAATGTGTGATTCAGATAAGGAAACGCAGGTTTTGTCTATATAGAAGAGTATGCTTCTTACCGTCCAGAAACACTTAAAATTCAACTTATTGGCCAAGTAACAGAATTTCAATTTGCAAAACACTAGCTGTGTGTTTATCTTGAAAGTCAATTTCCTAAAAGCTTTTCCCCCTTGGTACGAACAGAATTCACCTAAGAATGTGTAATTCACACTGGGAAATGCATGTTTTGTCTGTATAGAAAGGTATGCTTCTTACCATCTAGAAACACTTAAAATTAAACTCATTGGCCAAGTAACAGCATTTCACTTTGCAAATTACTAGCTGTGTGTTCATGCTCAAAATCAACTTCTTACAAGCTTTTCCTGCTTTGACAGAACAGAATTTGCCTAGTAATGTGTGATTCAGAATGGGAAAGGCATGTTTTGTCTATATAGAAGAGTATAGAACCACTTAAAATTAAAATTATTGGCTTAGTAACAACCATTCAATTTGCAAAACACTAGCTGTGTTTATCTTGAAAGTCAAATTTCTAAAAGCTTTTCCTGCCTGGTATGAACAAATTTGCCTAAGAATGTGTAATTCACACTGGGAAATGCATGTTTTTTTTTCTCTTTTTTTCGGAGCTGGGGACCGAACCCAGGGCCTTGCTATTGCTAGGCAAGCGCTCTGCCACTGAGCTAAATCCCCAACCCCGCATGTTTTGTCTATATAGTAAAGTATGCTTTTTACCATCTAGAACCACTTAAAATTAAACTTATTGGCTTCGTAACAGCAATTCACTTTGCAAAACACTAGCTGTGTTTTTATCCTCAAAGTCAACTTCCTACTTGCTTTTCCCGCTTGGAATGAACAGAATTCGCCAAAGAATGAGAGATTCAGGCAGGAAAAACCATGTTTTGTCTACATTGAAATGTCTGCTTTTTACCCTATAGAGCCACTTGAAACTAAGCATATTTGCCAAGTAACACCATTCACTTTGCAAATCACTAGCTGTGTGTTTATCTTCAAAGTCAAGTTCCTACAAGCTTTTCCCGTTTGGAACGAACAGAAATTGCCAAAGAATGAGAGATTGAGACTGGGAAAAGCTGTCTTAGTCTATATAGAAAAGTATGCTTTTTACCGTCTAGAACCACTTAAAATGAAGCTTAATCTCCAAGTAAGAATAATTCACTTTGTAAAACAGTAGCTGTGTTTTTATCTTCAAAGTCAACTCCCTACACACTTTTCCCCCTTGGAACGAACACGATTTGCCTAAGAATGTGTGATTCAGACTGGGAAATGCAGGTTTTGTCCATATAGAAAAGTACAGAACCACTTAAAATTAAACTTATTGGCTTAGTAATAGCCATTCAATTTGCAAAACACTAGCTGTGTGTTTATCTTGAAAGTCAACTTCCTAAAAGCTTTTCCCGCTTTGCAAGAACAGAATTCGCCTAAAAATGTATAATTCACACTAGGAAATGCATGTTTTGTTTATATAGAAAAGTATGCTCCTTACCGTCTAGAACCACTTAAAATTAAACTTATTGGCCAAGTAACAGCATTTCACTTTGCATAACACTAGCTGTGTTATCTTCAAAGTCAATTTCTTCCAAGCTTTTCCCACATGGACTGAACAGATTTTGCCTAAAAATGTGTGATTCAGACTGGGAAACGCAGGTTCTGTCCAAATTGAAGAGTAAGCTTCTTTCCGTCTAGAAACACTTAAAATTAAACTTATTGGCGAAGTAACAGCATTTCACTTTTCCAATTACTAGCTGTGTGTTTATGTTCAAAGTCAACTTCTTACAAGCTTTTCTCGCTTTGACCGAACAGAATTTACCTAAGAATGTGTGACTCAGACTGGGAAAGGCAGGTTTTGTCCATATAGAAGAGTATGCTTCTTACTGTCTAGAAACACTTAAAATTAAACTTATTGGCCAAGTAACAGCATTTCACTTTACAAATTACTAGCTGTGTGTTTATGTTCAACGACAACTTCTTACAAGCTTTTCCCGCTTTGACCGAACAGAATTTGCCTAAGATTGTGTGATTCAGACTGGGAAACACATGTTTTGTTTATATAGAAAAGTATTCTTCTTACCATCTAGAACCACTTAAAATTAAACTTATTGGCCAAGTAACAGTATTTCACTTTGCAAAACACTAGCTGTGTGTTTATCTTTATAGTCAACTTCTTGAAAGCTTATCCCACTGGACCGACCAGATTACGCCTAAGAATGTGTGATTCAGATAAGGAAACGCAGGTTTTGTCTATATAGAAGAGTATGCTTCTTACCGTCCAGAAACACTTAAAATTCAACTTATTGGCCAAGTAACAGAATTTCAATTTGCAAAACACTAGCTGTGTGTTTATCTTGAAAGTCAATTTCCTAAAAGCTTTTCCCCCTTGGTACGAACAGAATTCACCTAAGAATGTGTAATTCACACTGGGAAATGCATGTTTTGTCTGTATAGAAAGGTATGCTTCTTACCATCTAGAAACACTTAAAATTAAACTCATTGGCCAAGTAACAGCATTTCACTTTGCAAATTACTAGCTGTGTGTTCATGCTCAAAATCAACTTCTTACAAGCTTTTCCTGCTTTGACAGAACAGAATTTGCCTAGTAATGTGTGATTCAGAATGGGAAAGGCATGTTTTGTCTATATAGAAGAGTATAGAACCACTTAAAATTAAAATTATTGGCTTAGTAACAACCATTCAATTTGCAAAACACTAGCTGTGTTTATCTTGAAAGTCAAATTTCTAAAAGCTTTTCCTGCCTGGTATGAACAAATTTGCCTAAGAATGTGTAATTCACACTGGGAAATGCATGTTTTTTTTTCTCTTTTTTTCGGAGCTGGGGACCGAACCCAGGGCCTTGCTATTGCTAGGCAAGCGCTCTGCCACTGAGCTAAATCCCCAACCCCGCATGTTTTGTCTATATAGTAAAGTATGCTTTTTACCATCTAGAACCACTTAAAATTAAACTTATTGGCTTCGTAACAGCAATTCACTTTGCAAAACACTAGCTGTGTTTTTATCCTCAAAGTCAACTTCCTACTTGCTTTTCCCGCTTGGAATGAACAGAATTCGCCAAAGAATGAGAGATTCAGGCAGGAAAAACCATGTTTTGTCTATATTGAAAAGTCTGCTTTTTACCCTATAGAGCCACTTGAAACTAAGCATAATTGCCAAGTAACACCATTCACTTTGCAAATCACTAGCTGTGTGTTTATCTTCAAAGTCAAGTTCCTACAAGCTTTTCCCGTTTGGAACGAACAGAAATTGCCAAAGAATGAGAGATTGAGACTGGGAAAAGCTGTCTTAGTCTATATAGAAAAGTATGCTTTTTACCGTCTAGAACCACTTAAAATGAAGCTTAATCTCCAAGTAAGAATAATTCACTTTGTAAAACAGTAGCTGTGTTTTTATCTTCAAAGTCAACTCCCTACACACTTTTCCCCCTTGGAACGAACACGATTTGCCTAAGAATGTGTGATTCAGACTGGGAAATGCAGGTTTTGTCCATATAGAAAAGTACAGAACCACTTAAAATTAAACTTATTGGCTTAGTAATAGCCATTCAATTTGCAAAACACTAGCTGTGTGTTTATCTTGAAAGTCAACTTCCTAAAAGCTTTTCCCGCTTTGCAAGAACAGAATTCGCCTAAAAATGTATAATTCACACTAGGAAATGCATGTTTTGTTTATATAGAAAAGTATGCTCCTTACCGTCTAGAACCACTTAAAATTAAACTTATTGGCCAAGTAACAGCATTTCACTTTGCATAACACTAGCTGTGTTATCTTCAAAGTCAATTTCTTCCAAGCTTTTCCCACATGGACTGAACAGATTTTGCCTAAGAATGTGTGATTCAGACTGGGAAACGCAGGTTCTGTCCAAATTGAAGAGTAAGCTTCTTTCCGTCTAGAAACACTTAAAATTAAACTTATTGGCGAAGTAACAGCATTTCACTTTTCCAATTACTAGCTGTGTGTTTATGTTCAAAGTCAACTTCTTACAAGCTTTTCTCGCTTTGACCGAACAGAATTTACCTAAGAATGTGTGACTCAGACTGGGAAAGGCAGGTTTTGTCCATATAGAAGAGTATGCTTCTTACTGTCTAGAAACACTTAAAATTAAACTTATTGGCCAAGTAACAGCATTTCACTTTGCAAATTACTAGCTGTGTGTTTATGTTCAACGACAACTTCTTACAAGCTTTTCCCGCTTTGACCGAACAGAATTTGCCTAAGATTGTGTGATTCAGACTGGGAAACACATGTTTTGTTTATATAGAAAAGTATTCTTCTTACCATCTAGAACCACTTAAAATTAAACTTATTGGCCAAGTAACAGTATTTCACTTTGCAAAACACTAGCTGTGTGTTTATCTTTATAGTCAACTTCTTGAAAGCTTATCCCACTGGACCGACCAGATTACGCCTAAGAATGTGTGATTCAGATAAGGAAACGCAGGTTTTGTCTATATAGAAGAGTATGCTTCTTACCGTCCAGAAACACTTAAAATTCAACTTATTGGCCAAGTAACAGAATTTCAATTTGCAAAACACTAGCTGTGTGTTTATCTTGAAAGTCAATTTCCTAAAAGCTTTTCCCCCTTGGTACGAACAGAATTCACCTAAGAATGTGTAATTCACACTGGGAAATGCATGTTTTGTCTGTATAGAAAGGTATGCTTCTTACCATCTAGAAACACTTAAAATTAAACTCATTGGCCAAGTAACAGCATTTCACTTTGCAAATTACTAGCTGTGTGTTCATGCTCAAAATCAACTTCTTACAAGCTTTTCCTGCTTTGACAGAACAGAATTTGCCTAGTAATGTGTGATTCAGAATGGGAAAGGCATGTTTTGTCTATATAGAAGAGTATAGAACCACTTAAAATTAAAATTATTGGCTTAGTAACAACCATTCAATTTGCAAAACACTAGCTGTGTTTATCTTGAAAGTCAAATTTCTAAAAGCTTTTCCTGCCTGGTATGAACAAATTTGCCTAAGAATGTGTAATTCACACTGGGAAATGCATGTTTTTTTTTCTCTTTTTTTCGGAGCTGGGGACCGAACCCAGGGCCTTGCTATTGCTAGGCAAGCGCTCTGCCACTGAGCTAAATCCCCAACCCCGCATGTTTTGTCTATATAGTAAAGTATGCTTTTTACCATCTAGAACCACTTAAAATTAAACTTATTGGCTTCGTAACAGCAATTCACTTTGCAAAACACTAGCTGTGTTTTTATCCTCAAAGTCAACTTCCTACTTGCTTTTCCCGCTTGGAATGAACAGAATTCGCCAAAGAATGAGAGATTCAGGCAGGAAAAACCATGTTTTGTCTATATTGAAAAGTCTGCTTTTTACCCTATAGAGCCACTTGAAACTAAGCATAATTGCCAAGTAACACCATTCACTTTGCAAATCACTAGCTGTGTGTTTATCTTCAAAGTCAAGTTCCTACAAGCTTTTCCCGTTTGGAACGAACAGAAATTGCCAAAGAATGAGAGATTGAGACTGGGAAAAGCTGTCTTAGTCTATATAGAAAAGTATGCTTTTTACCGTCTAGAACCACTTAAAATGAAGCTTAATCTCCAAGTAAGAATAATTCACTTTGTAAAACAGTAGCTGTGTTTTTATCTTCAAAGTCAACTCCCTACACACTTTTCCCCCTTGGAACGAACACGATTTGCCTAAGAATGTGTGATTCAGACTGGGAAATGCAGGTTTTGTCCATATAGAAAAGTACAGAACCACTTAAAATTAAACTTATTGGCTTAGTAATAGCCATTCAATTTGCAAAACACTAGCTGTGTGTTTATCTTGAAAGTCAACTTCCTAAAAGCTTTTCCCGCTTTGCAAGAACAGAATTCGCCTAAAAATGTATAATTCACACTAGGAAATGCATGTTTTGTTTATATAGAAAAGTATGCTCCTTACCGTCTAGAACCACTTAAAATTAAACTTATTGGCCAAGTAACAGCATTTCACTTTGCATAACACTAGCTGTGTTATCTTCAAAGTCAATTTCTTCCAAGCTTTTCCCACATGGACTGAACAGATTTTGCCTAAGAATGTGTGATTCAGACTGGGAAACGCAGGTTCTGTCCAAATTGAAGAGTAAGCTTCTTTCCGTCTAGAAACACTTAAAATTAAACTTATTGGCGAAGTAACAGCATTTCACTTTTCCAATTACTAGCTGTGTGTTTATGTTCAAAGTCAACTTCTTACAAGCTTTTCTCGCTTTGACCGAACAGAATTTACCTAAGAATGTGTGACTCAGACTGGGAAAGGCAGGTTTTGTCCATATAGAAGAGTATGCTTCTTACTGTCTAGAAACACTTAAAATTAAACTTATTGGCCAAGTAACAGCATTTCACTTTGCAAATTACTAGCTGTGTGTTTATGTTCAACGACAACTTCTTACAAGCTTTTCCCGCTTTGACCGAACAGAATTTGCCTAAGATTGTGTGATTCAGACTGGGAAACACATGTTTTGTTTATATAGAAAAGTATTCTTCTTACCATCTAGAACCACTTAAAATTAAACTTATTGGCCAAGTAACAGGATTTCACTTTGCAAAACACTAGCTGTGTGTTTATCTTGAAAGTCAATTTCCTAAAAGCTTTTCCCCCTTGGTACGAACAGAATTCACCTAAGAATGTGTAATTCACACTGGGAAATGCATGTTTTGTCTGTATAGAAAGGTATGCTTCTTACCATCTAGAAACACTTAAAATTAAACTCATTGGCCAAGTAACAGCATTTCACTTTGCAAATTACTAGCTGTGTGTTCATGCTCAAAATCAACTTCTTACAAGCTTTTCCTGCTTTGACAGAACAGAATTTGCCTAATAATGTGTGATTCAGAATGGGAAAGGCATGTTTTGTCTATATAGAAGAGTCTAGAACCACTTAAAATTAAAATTATTGGCCTAGTAACAACCATTCAATTTGCAAAACCCTAGCTGTGTTTATCTTGAAAGTCAAATTTCTAAAAGCTTTTCCTGCCTGGTATGAACAAATTTGCCTAAGAATGAGTAATTCACACTGGGAAATGCTTTTTTTTTCTCTTTTTTTCGGAGCTGGGGACCGAACCCAGGGCCTTGCGATTGCTAGGCAAGCGCTCTGCCACTGAGCTAAACCCCCAACCCCGCATGTTTTGTCTATATAGAAAAGTATGCTTTTTACCATCTAGAACCACTTAAAATTAAACTTATTGGCTTCGTAACAGCAATTCACTTTGCAAAAC
The DNA here is from genome assembly GCF_036323735.1 of Rattus norvegicus. Lineage (NCBI taxonomy): Eukaryota > Metazoa > Chordata > Mammalia > Rodentia > Muridae > Rattus > Rattus norvegicus. The sequence goes on from NW_026947365.1 coordinate 125,868, forward strand.
ACTAGCTGTGTTTTTCTCCTCAAAGTCAACTTCCTACTTGCTTTTCCCGCTTGGAATGAACAGAATTCGCCAAAGAATGAGAGATTCAGGCAGGAAAAACCATGTTTTGTCTACATTGAAAAGTCTGCTTTTTACCCTATAGAGCCACTAGAAACTAAGCATATTTGCCAAGTAACACCATTCACTTTGCAAATCACTAGCTGTGTGTTTATCTTCAAAGTCAAGTTCCTACAAGCTTTTCCCGTTTGGAACGAACAGAAATTGCCAAAGAATGAGAGATTGAGACTGGGAAAAGCTTTCTTAGTCTATATAGAAAAGTATGCTTTTTACCGTCTAGAACCACTTAAAATGAAGCTTAATCTCCAAGTAAGAATAATTCACTTTGTAAAACTGTAGCTGTGTTTTTATCTTCAAAGTCAACTCCCTACACACTTTTCCCCCTTGGAACGAACATAATTTGCCTAAGAATGTGTGATTCAGACTGGGAAATGCAGGTTTTGTCCATATAGAAAAGTACAGAACCACTTAAAATTAAAAATATTGGCTTAGTAATAGCCATTCAATTTGCAAAACACTAGCTGTGTGTTTATCTTGAAAGTCAACTTCCTAAAAGCTTTTCCCGCTTGGCAAGAACAGAATTCGCCTAAAAATGTATAATTCACACTAGGAAATACATGTTTTGTTTATATAGAAAAGTATGCTCCTTACCGTCTAGAACCACTTAAAATTAAACTTATTGGCCAAGTAACAGCATTTCACTTTTCAAATTACTAGCTGTGTGTTTATGTTCAAAGTCAACTTCTTACAAGCTTTTCCCGCTTTGACCGAACAGAATTTACCTAAGAATGTGTGACTCAGACTGGGAAAGGCAGGTTTTGTCCATATAGAAGTGTATGCTTCTTACCGTCAAGAAACACTTAAAATTAAACTTATTGGCGAAGTAACAGGATTTCACTTTTCAAATTACTAGCTGTGTGTTTATGTTCAACGTCAACTTCTTACAAGATTTCCCGCTTTGACCGAACTGAATTTGCCTAAGATTGTGTGATTCAGACTGGGAAACACATGTTTTGTATATATAGAAAAGTATGCTTCTTACCATCTAGAACCACTTAAAATCTAACTTATTGGCCAAGTAACAGGATTTCACTTTGCAAAACACTAGCTGTGTGTTTATCTTTATAGTCAACTTCTTGAAAGCTTTTCCCACTGGACCGAACAGATTACGCCTAAGAATGTGTGATTCAGATTAGGAAATGCAGGTTTTGTTTATATAGAAGAGTATGCTTCTTACCGTCCAGAAACACTTAAAATTAAACTTATTGGCCAAGTAACAGCATTTCACTTTGCAAAACACTAGCTGTGTGTTTATCTTGACAGTCAATTTCCTAAAAGCTTTTCCCCCTTGGTACGAACAGAATTCAACTAATAATGTGTAATTCACACTGGGAAATGCATGTTTTGTCTGTATAGAAAGGTATGCTTCTTACCATCTAGAAACACTTAAAATTAAACTCATTGGCCAAGTAACAGCATTTCACTTTGCAAATTACTAGCTGTGTGTTCATGCTCAAAATCAACTTCTTACAAGCTTTTACTGCTTTGACAGAACAGAATTTGCCTAATAATGTGTGATTCAGAATCGGAAAGGCATGTTTTGTCTATATAGAAGAGTATAGAACCACTTAAAATTAAAATTATTGGCTTAGTAACAACCATTCAATTTGCAAAACACTAGCTGTGTTTATCTTGAAAGTCAAATTTCTAAAAGCTTTTCCTGCCTGGTATGAACAAATTTGCCTGAGAATGTGTAATTCACACTGGGAAATGCATGTTTTTTTTTCTCTTTTTTTCGGAGCTGGGGAACGAACCCAGGGCCTTCCGATTGCTAGGCAAGCGCTCTGCCACTGAGCTAAATCCCCAACCCCGCACGTTTTGTCTATATAGAAAAGTATGCTTTTTACCATCTACAACCACTTAAAATTAAACTTATTGGCTGCGTAACAGCAATTCACTTTGAAAAACACTAGCTGTGTTTTTATCCTCAAAGTCAACTTCCTACTTGCTTTTCCCGCTTGGAATGAACAGAATTCGCCAAAGAATGAGAGATTCAGGCAGGAAAAACCATGTTTTGTCTATATTGAAAAGTCTGCTTTTTACCCTATAGAGCCACTTGAAACTAAGCATATTTGCAAAGTAACACCATTCACTTTGCAAATCACTAGCTGTGTGTTTATCTTCAAAGTCAAGTTCCTACAAGCTTTTCCCGTTTGGAATGAACAGAAATTGCCAAAGAATGAGAGATTGAGACTGGGAAAAGCTGTCTTAGTCTATATAGAAAAGTATGCTTTTTACCGTCTAGAACCACTTAAAATGAAGCTTAATCTCCAAGTAAGAATAATTCACTTTGTAAAAGAGTAGCTGTGTTTTTATCTTCAAAGTCAACTCCCTACACACTTTTCCCCCTTGGAATGAACACGATTTGCCTAAGAATGTGTGATTCAGACTGGGAAACGCAGGTTTTGTCCATATAGAAAAGTACAGAACCACTTAAAATTAAACTTATTGGCTTAGTAATAGCCATTCAATTTGCAAAACACTAGCTGTGTGTTTATCTTGAAAGTCAACTTCCTAAAAGCTTTTCCCGCTTGGCAAGAACAGAATTCGCCTAAAAATGTATAATTCACACTACGAAATGCGTGTTTTGTTTATATGGAAAAGTATGCTTCTTACCGTCTAGAACCACTTAAAATTAAACTTATTGGCCAAGTAACAGCATTTCACTTTGCATAACACTAGCTGTGTTATCTTCAAAGTCAATTTCTTACAAGCTTTTCCCACATGGACTGAACAGATTTTGCCCAAGAATGTGTGATTCAGACTGGGAAACGCAGGTTCTGTCCAAATTGAAGAGTAAGCTTCTTTCCGTCTAGAACCACTTAAAATTAAACTTATTGGCGAAGTAACAGGATTTCACTTTTCAAATTACTAGCTGTGTGTTTATGTTCAAAGTCAACTTCTTACAAGCTTTTCCCGCTTTGACCGAACAGAATTTACCTAAGAATGTGTGACTCAGACTGGGAAAGGCAGGTTTTGTCCATATAGAAGAGTATGCTTCTTACCGTCTAGAAACACTTAAAATTATACTTATTGGCCAAGTAACAGCATTTCACTTTTCCAATTACTAGCTGTGTGTTTATGTTAAACGTCAAATTCTTACAAGCTTTTCCCGCTTTGACCGAACAGAACTTGCCTAAGATTGTGTGATTCAGATTGGGAAACACTTGTTTTGGCTATATAGAAAAGTATGCTTCTTACCATCTAGAACCACTTAAAATTAAACTTATTGGCCAAGTAAAAGGATTTCACTTTGCAAAACACTAGCTGTGTGTTTATCTTTATAGTCAACTTCTTGAAAGCTTTTCCCACTGGACCGAACAGATTACGCCTAAGAATGTGTGATTCAGATTAGGAAATGCAGGTTTTGTTTATATAGAAGAGTATGCTTCTTTCCGTCCAGAAACACTTAAAATTAAACTTATTGGCCAAGTAACAGCATTTCACTTTGCAAAACACTAGCTGTGTTTTTATCCTCAAAGTCAACTTCCTACTTGCTTTTCCCGCTTGGAATGAACAGAATTCGCCAAAGAATGAGAGATTCAGGCAGGAAAAACCATGTTTTGTCTATATTGAAAAGTCTGCTTTTTACCCTATAGAGCCACTTGAAACTAAGCATATTTGCCAAGTAACACCATTCACTTTGCAAATCACTAGCTGTGTGTTTATCTTCAAAGTCAAGTTCCTACAAGCTTTTCCCGTTTGGAACGAACAGAAATTGCCAAAGAATGAGAGATTGAGAATGGGACAAGCTTTCTTAGTCTATATAGAAAAGTATGCTTTTTACCGTCTAGAACCACTTAAAATGAAGCTTAATCTCCAAGTAAGAATAATTCACTTTGTAAAACAGTAGCTGTGTTTTTATCTTCAAAGTCAACTCCCTACACACTTTTCCCCCTTGGAACGAACACGATTTGCCTAAGAATGTGTGATTCAGACTGGGAAACGCAGGTTTTGTCCATATAGAAAAGTACAGAACCACTTAAAATTAAACTTATTGGCTTAGTAATAGCCATTCAATTTGCAAAACACTAGCTGTGTGTTTATCTTGAAAGTCAACTTCCTAAAAGCTTTTCCCGCTTGGCAAGAACAGAATTCGCCTAAAAATGTATAATTCACACTAGGAAATGCATGTTTTGTTTATATAGAAAAGTATGCTCCTTACCGTCTAGAACCACTTAAAATTAAACTTATTGGCGAAGTAACAGGATTTCACTTTTCAAATTACTAGCTGTGTGTTTATGTTCAACGTCAACTTCTTACAAGATTTCCCGCTTTGACCGAACTGAATTTGCCTAAGATTGTGTGATTCAGACTGGGAAACACATGTTTTGTATATATAGAAAAGTATGCTTCTTACCATCTAGAACCACTTAAAATCTAACTTATTGGCCAAGTAACAGGATTTCACTTTGCAAAACACTAGCTGTGTGTTTATCTTTATAGTCAACTTCTTGAAAGCTTTTCCCACTGGACCGAACAGATTACGCCTAAGAATGTGTGATTCAGATTAGGAAATGCAGGTTTTGTTTATATAGAAGAGTATGCTTCTTACCGTCCAGAAACACTTAAAATTAAACTTATTGGCCAAGTAACAGCATTTCACTTTGCAAAACACTAGCTGTGTGTTTATCTTGACAGTCAATTTCCTAAAAGCTTTTCCCCCTTGGTAGGAACAGAATTCAACTAATAATGTGTAATTCACACTGGGAAATGCATGTTTTGTCTGTATAGAAAGGTATGCTTCTTACCATCTAGAAACACTTAAAATTAAACTCATTGGCCAAGTAACAGCATTTCACTTTGCAAATTACTAGCTGTGTGTTCATGCTCAAAATCAACTTCTTACAAGCTTTTACTGCTTTGACAGAACAGAATTTGCCTAATAATGTGTGATTCAGAATGGGAAAGGCATGTTTTGTCTATATAGAAGAGTATAGAACCACTTAAAATTAAAATTATTGGCTTAGTAACAACCATTCAATTTGCAAAACACTAGCTGTGTTTATCTTGAAAGTCAAATTTCTAAAAGCTTTTCCTGCCTGGTATGAACAAATTTGCCTGAGAATGTGTAATTCACACTGGGAAATGCATGTTTTTTTTTCTCTTTTTTTCGGAGCTGGGGACCGAACCCAGGGCCTTGCGATTGCTAGGCAAGCGCTCTGCCACTGAGCTAAATCCCCAACCCCGCACGTTTTGTCTATATAGAAAAGTATGCTTTTTACCATCTACAACCACTTAAAATTAAACTTATTGGCTGCGTAACAGCAATTCACTTTGAAAAACACTAGCTGTGTTTTTATCCTCAAAGTCAACTTCCTACTTGCTTTTCCCGCTTGGAATGAACAGAATTCGCCAAAGAATGAGAGATTCAGGCAGGAAAAACCATGTTTTGTCTATATTGAAAAGTCTGCTTTTTACCCTATAGAGCCACTTGAAACTAAGCATATTTGCCAAGTAACACCATTCACTTTGCAAATCACTAGCTGTGTGTTTATCTTCAAAGTCAAGTTCCTACAAGCTTTTCCCGTTTGGAATGAACAGAAATTGCCAAAGAATGAGAGATTGAGACTGGGACAAGCTTTCTTAGTCTATATAGAAAAGTATGCTTTTTACCATCTAGAACCACTTAAAATGAAGCTTAATCTCCAAGTAAGAATAATTCACTTTGTAAAACAGTAGCTGTGTTTTTATCTTCAAAGTCAACTCCCTACACACTTTTCCCCCTTGGAACGAACACGATTTGCCTAAGAATGTGTGATTCAGACTGGGAAACGCAGGTTTTGTCCATATAGAAAAGTACAGAACCACTTAAAATTAAACTTATTGGCTTAGTAATAGCCATTCAATTTGCAAAACACTAGCTGTGTGTTTATCTTTAAAGTCAACTTCCTAAAAGCTTTTCCCGCTTGGCAAGAACAGAATTCGCCTAAAAATGTATAATTCACACTACGAAATGCGTGTTTTGTTTATATAGAAAAGTATGCTTCTTACCGTCTAGAACCACAAAATTAAACTTATTGGCCAAGTAACAGCAATTCACTTTGCATAACACTAGCTGTGTTATCTTCAAAGTCAACTTCTTACAAGCTTTTCCCGCTTTGACCGAACAGAATTTACCTAAGAATGTGTGACTCAGACTGGGAAAGGCAGGTTTTGTCCATATAGAAGAGTATGCTTCTTACCGTCTAGAAACACTTAAAATTAAACTTATTGGCCAAGTAACAGCATTTCACTTTTCCAATTACTAGCTGTGTGTTTATGTTCAACGTCAACTTCTTACAAGCTTTTCCCGCTTTGACCGAACAGAATTTGCCTAAGATTGTGTGATTCAGACTGGGAAACACATGTTTTGTATATATAGAAAAGTATGCTTCTTACCATCTAGAACCACTTAAAATTAAACTTATTGGCCAAGTAACAGGATTTCACTTTGCAAAACACTAGCTGTGTGTTTATCTTGAAAGTCAATTTCCTAAAAGCTTTTCCCCCTTGGTACGAACAGAAATCACCTAAGAATGTGTAATTCACACTGGGAAATGCATGTTTTGTCTGTATAGAAAGGTATGCTTCTTACCATCTAGAAACACTTAAAATTAAACTCATTGGCCAAGTAACAGCATTTCACTTTGCAAATTACTAGCTGTGTGTTCATGCTCAAAATCAACTTCTTACAAGCTTTTCCTGCTTTGACCGAACAGAATTTGCCTAATAATGTGTGATTCAGAATGGGAAAGGCATGTTTTGTCTATATAGAAGAGTATAGAACAACTTAAAATTAAAATTATTGGCCTAGTAACAACCATTCAATTTGCAAAACACTAGCTGTGTTTATCTTGAAAGTCAAATTTCTAAAAGCTTTTCCTGCCTGGTATGAACAAATTTGCCTAAGAATGTGTAATTCACACTGGGAAATGCATGTTTTTTTTTTCTCTTTTTTTCGGAGCTGGGGACCGAACCCAGGGCCTTGCGATTGCTATGCAAGCGCTCTGCCACTGAGCTAAATCCCCAACCCCGCATGTTTTGTCTATATAGAAAAGTATGCTTTTTACCATCTAGAACCACTTAAAATTAAACTTATTGGCTGCGTAACAGCAATTCACTTTGCAAAACACTAGCTGTGTTTTTATCCTCAAAGTCAACTTCCTACTTGCTTTTCCCGCTTGGAATGAACAGAATTCGCCAAACAATGAGAGATTCAGGCAGGGAAAACCATGTTTTGTCTATATTGAAAAGTCTGCTTTTTACCCTATAGAGCCACTTGAAACTAATCATATTTGCCAAGTAACACCATTCACTTTGCAAAACACTAGCTGTGTGTTTATCTTGAAAGTCAATTTCCTAAAAGCTTTTCCCCCTTGGTACGAACAGAATTCACCTAAGAATGTGTAATTCACACTGGGAAATGCATGTTTTGTACGTATAGAAAGGTATGCTTCTTACCATCTAGAAACACTTAAAATTAAACTCATTGGCCAAGTAACAGCATTTCACTTTGCAAATTACTAGCTGTGTGTTCATGCTCAAAATCAACTTCTTACAAGTTTTTCCTGCTTTGACAGAACAGAATTTGCCTAATAATGTGTGATTCAGAATGGGAAAGGCATGTTTTGTCTATATAGAAGAGTAGAGAACCACTTAAAATTAAAATTATTGGCTTAGTAACAACCATTCAATTTGCAAAACACTAGCTGTGTTTATCTTGAAAGTCAAATTTCTAAAAGCTTTTCCTGCCTGGTATGAACAAATTTGCCTAAGAATGTGTAATTCACACTGGGAAATGCATGTTTTTTTTTCTCTTTTTTTCGGAGCTGGGGACCGAACCCAGGGCCTTGCGATTGGTAGGCAAGCGCTCTGCCACTGAGCTAAATCCCCAACCCCGCATGTTTTGTCTATATAGCTTTTTACCATCTAGAACCACTTAAAATTAAACTTATTGGCGGCGTAACAGCAATTCACTTTGCAAAACACTAGCTGTGTTTTTATCCTCAAAGTCAACTTCCTACTTGCTTTTCCGGCTTGGAATGAACAGAATTCGCCAAAGAATGAGAGATTCAGGCAGGAAAACCCATGTTTTGTCTATATTGAAAAGTCTGCTTTTTACCCTATAGAGCCACTTGAAACTAAGCATATTTGCCAAGTAACACCATTCACTTTGCAAATCACTAGCTGAGTGTTTATCTTCAAAGTCAAGTTTCTACAAGCTTTTCCCGTTTGGAACGAACAGAAATTGCCAAAGAATGAGAGATTGAGACTGGGAAAAGCTTTCTTAGTCTATATAGAAAAGTATGCTTTTTACCGTCTAGAACCACTTAAAATGAAGCTTAATCTCCAAGTAAGAATAATTCACTTTGTAAAACAGTAGCTGTGTTTTTATCTTCAAAGTCAACTTCCTACACACTTTTCCCCCTTGGAACGAACACGATTTGCCTAAGAATGTGTGATTCAGACTGGGAAACGCAGGTTTTGTCCTTATAGAAAAGTACAGAACCACTTAAAATTAAACTTATTGGCTTAGTAATAGCCATTCAATTTGCGAAACACTAGCTGTGTGTTTATCTTGAAAGTCAACTTCCTAAAAGCTTTTCCCGCTTGGCAAGAACAGAATTCGCCTAAAAATGTATAATTCACACTAGGAAATGCATGTTTTGTTTATATAGAAAAGTATGCTCCTTACCGTCTAGAACCACTTAAAATTAAACTTATTAGCCAAGTAACAGCATTTCACTTTGCATAACACTAGCTGTGTTATCTTCAAAGTCAATTTCTTACAAGCTTTTCCCACATGGACTGAACATATTTTGCCCAAGAATGTGTGAATCAGACTGGGAAACGCAGGTTCTGTCCAAATTGAAGAGTAAGCTTCTTTCTGTCTAGAAACACTTAAAATTAAACTTATTGGCCAAGTAACAGCATTTCACTTTTCAAATTACTAGCTGTGTGTTTATGTTCAAAGTCAACTTCTTACAAGCTTTTCCCGCTTTGACCGAACAGAATTTGCCTAAGAATGTGTGACTCAGACTGGGAAAGGCATGTTTTGTCCATATACTAGAGTATGCTTCTTACCGTCTAGAAACACTTAAAATTAAACTTATTGGCCAAGTAATAGCATTTCACTTTGCAAATTACTAGCATGTTGTAGAAAGCGGCGTGGCGAAACAAAGATGGCGCCGACATCCAGCCTTGTCTGGATATAAACGACTTACTGGGCATGTGCATGCTTGTCCCCTTGCTAGTGCTCCCTCTAGTGGTGAACAGCGGTACTGCACATGTTCGGTTTATGCACCAGGTGTCAGTTGACTGTTAATATGCTAATGAGGTGAGTCATTCTCTGCCAATCCCTGGAGGACAAGTAGTGGTGTGATCCATGCCCCTCCAATCCCTGAGAGATAATTAGCATACTGTTGTCAATATAAGCCCAGCCATTTTGCTGCTCAGGGTCCCTGTTCAAGAGAGCTGTAACACTGAGAAGAGCTGTAACACTAAGAAGAGCTGTAACACAGTAAAGGCTTGTTCGCAGAAGAATCCTGTTGCCTCGCGTCGTTCTTGCTGGTGGGACATTGGGCGCGCAACAAGTGGTGCTGAAACCCGTAAACCAACATCGCCGGTGCCGAGGGGACCCTTCAGTGTGCTGAAGAGGATTCAGAACTGCGAGAAGGTAAATTAAAAGGCAAGCTCCGAGAGGCATGCCCCTTTTTGGATTTAGTCTTGCCATGGAGGGATTTTTGCTCGTTTTTTTGTTTTTTGTTTTTTGTTTTTTTAATATTTATTTATTATGTATACACCATACAGCTTTCTGCCTGCATGTATGCCTGCAGTCCAGAAGAGGGCATCAGATCTCAATACGGATGGTTATGAGCCACCATGTGGTTGCTGGGAATTGAACTCAGGACCTCTGGAAGAGCAGACAGTGCTCTTAACCTATGAGCCATCTCTCCAGCCCCTTTTGCTCGTTTTTATAGTGACTGTTTTCTTCTTACTAGTTGTGTTAAAATGTGAGGACATAGTCAAGGCAGGACAGAACATTCAAGAGAGAATGTCAGAAACGGAGCAGAGTGAGAAATTAGGAGCGCGCAAAAAGAAAAAGGTTACTAAAAGAAAAGTGAAAGAGATACAAAAGTTGGAAGAAATGCCGCTGGAGGAAAAAATAGGCGTACCCCGGAGGACGAAGTACAAGTCATCCGGAGAGGATACTTTGTATCCATTAAAAGAATTAGAAGCCTTAGAACTGGCTGGCAGTGACTCTGAGCAAGAGTTGTCAGAGTCCGAGGAGGAGGAATTAGAGGAATAGGCAGCCATATATGAGGAAGAAAGATATGGGCCTAGGTGGAGAGCCACTGTGAAGAAACCTAAAGTTATGGATCCTTTGTGGGCAAGGCTGGTAATTTTGTTTCTTTTTTTCTTTGTGTGGGATAGAGAAGCCACTGACGGCAAGCTTAAGCCTGGACCAAAACCTCTTTGGCAAATAGTCCCTGCCTGCTTAGAGGATAAACGATGTGAGGAAGTCCTTAGAGCCGTTAGGACAGGTCAGAGGGTCCTTGCAGAGCAAAAACAAAGTATGTCAGAGGGAGAAAAGGTCTCGAAAGAAAAAAAGAAAAGAAAAGGAGATAAAAGGAACAGAGAGAAGGCAGAGATAAAAAGTGGGGTCAGTGCAGCTTTTGTTGTGGCTCAAGTTGAGGCTATTGCTAGGTATGTGATTAGGCTCTGGAAACCTCACAGTGTCATACTGATCAGATTTGATAGAGGTAGACCGCCTGAAAATTTATTCAGGAGAATCAAACAAAAAGATAATCTTGAGTGTGCCTACTTGGATTCCTGTTCTCAAGGAGATTTAGCAAGTGACAAGGTGCTTCTCTTAAAAAAGCAGTTTCAATCAGCCCTTGGAGCCTTGCACCTGTAGCTAAGAGATGTGTAGCCACTTAAATTTTGTTTTCTGATTGGTTTTAAATGTATAAATATTCTCTACATGCCTTGGTTATGGACTATTGGCTTTTAAGTTATTGGCTATGGTTTAAAAAAAGGTCAATTTCACCACCCTCCTCATGTGGGGATTAACCCTCATGGTCTGATCCCGCTAAAACTTTGGCAGATGGATGTCACACCCATATCTCAATTGGGAAATTTAAAATATGCTCATGTTTCTGTTGATACCTGTTCCGGTATCCTACACGCTACTCTGATGACTGGTGAAAAGGCTTGTAATGCCATTAGCCATTGCTTAGAGGCATGGACAGCCTGGGGAAAACCTGATAGTCTCAAGACAGACAACAGGCCTGCCTACACTGCAAAGTCCTTTCAGGCATTTTGCCAGACAATGCAGGTCAAACATACTACAGGATTGCCATACAATCCCCAAGGTCAAGGAATTGTGGAAAGGGTACGTCGTACCTTAAAAGAGCTTATACAAACACAAAAAGAGGGAATTGCCAGCAGCCAAACAACAAAAGAACAGCTTTCTTTAGCTCCTTTTACTCTAAATTTCTTAACCCTACTATTACTACTGGGAATGGTAATACAGGTTAATTAGCACACCCTGTGGGCTATTGCCAGATCCTGGCCAGTACCCGTGCCAGTTCATAGCAATTCTACTGTTTTGAGAATAAGACTGGCAAGCATAATCTCTGGCCTTGGTTTCAATGGGTGCTGTCCAATGAGCAAGGGGCATATACATCCCTGACCCCCTTTGCTAGGTTGATGGGAGTGAACTTCGTGCTGTATAATGTTTCAGCTACCAGAAAAAGGTGATACCAGGTTGATCAATATTCAATATAATAACCTCTTGGTAAATAATACTGCAACTAGTACTTCAGTATGTGCTAGATCACTTTTTTTCTGATAAGCACTAATGTAAGCAGTGGTGCTTTAAATTGTAATAGCTCTGATGTAGTCTGCTATTTAGCTGAATGCTGGGATGGCACTAATGACACCGCAGTGATGGTTAAGATTCCCTCCTTTGTGCCAATCCCAGTGGAGGCAAAACCAGATAGCTTTCCTATTCTTAATTTGCTGAGAGCCAAAAGAGATTTTGGAATTACGGCAGCCATAATTTCAGCCATTGTGCTGTCTGCTGCCGCAGCTACCACAGCTGCAATCGCTATGACCAATCAAATACAGACGGCGGAGACTGTCAATCAGATTGTAGAAAGAACTGCAGTGGCGCTAGAGATACAAGAAGAATTTAATACCCATTTGGTATCTGGTCTTCTATTAGCCAATCAAGGGATAGATTTAGTTCAAGAACAAATTGAAGCACTGTATCATATGACACAGCTGTCTTGTGTTTCCTCCCTTAGAGGTTTATGCATTATTCTTTTGCGAGCTAACTTTTCTCAGCATTTTCAACAGAGCAAAGAAATCTCAAATTATCTGAAAGGTAACTGGTCCATGAAAGCAGAGCAACTATCAAGACAATTGCTGATGCAGATTGCTGTCCTTAACAGCACTAGGCTGGACCCCATCACAGTTGAAGACTTTACCTCATGGATTACCAATGCTTTCTCCCTTTTCAAGGAGTGGGAGGGTATGTTTGTCCCAGGGAGCTATTGTCCTCCTGGGATGGGGAGTAGGTCTCTGGATTATTGGCCGTTTAAAAAGAGAACATGCCAGACACAAAGTGGTTGTTTACCAGGCTATGACCACCATTAAAAAGGGTGCTTCTCCCAACATATGGCTGGCCTCTTTGAAAGATCAAGAGTTCGCCCTAGATCATTTTTGTCACAGTCATGTGGCGTCATTGTATCCAGGGACAGGCAACATTCCTCGAAATCGGACCAACCTAAGACACGGGGCCCGGTGGCGATAGGGTAACTCTATGATGGGTAAGGCCGAGTTTAGATGAGATCGACCTAAGACAGGAACAATGACAAGATTGACGTGACACCCAGATCTAGACCAGTCATTTTATTAAACAAAAAAGGGGGAGATGTAGAGAGCGGCGTGGCGAAACAAAGATGGCGCCGACATCCAGCCTTGTCTGGATATAAGCGACTTACTGCGCATGGGCAGGCTTGTTCCCTTGCTAGGGCTCCCTCTAGTGGTGAACAGCGGTACTGCACATGTGCGGTTTATGCACCAGGTGTCAGTTGACCGTTAATATGCTAATAAGGTGATTCATTCTCCGCCAATCCCAGGAGGACAAGAAGTGGGGTGATCCATGCCCCACAAATCCCTGAGAGATAATTAGCACACTCTTGTCTATATAAGCCGAGCGATTTTGCTGCTCGGGGTCCCTGTTCAAGAGAGTTGTAACACTGAGAAGAGCTGTAACACTAAGAAGAGCTATAACACAGTAAACGCATGCTCGCAGAAGAATCCTGTTGCCGCGCGTCGTTCTTGCTGGTGGGACATTAGGCGCGTGACAGCTTGTGTTTATGTTCAAAGTCAACTTGTTACTAGCTTTTCCCTCTTTGACCAAACAGAATTTCCCTAATAATGTGTGATTCAGAAAGGGAAACACATGTTTTGTCTACATAGAGGAGTAAAAAACCACTTAAAATTAAACTTATTGGCTTAGTAACAGCCATTCAATTAGCAAAACACTAGCTGTGTTTATCTTGAAAGTCAAATTCCTAAAAGCTGATCCCGCTTGGTACGAACAGAATTCGCCTAAGAATGTGTAATTCACACTGGGAAATGCATGTTTTGTCTACATGGAAAAGTATGCTTTTTACCGTCTAGAACCACTTCAAATTAAGCTTATTGGCCAAGTAACAGTAATTCACTTTGCAAAACACTAGCTGTGTTACCTTCACAGTCAATTTCTTACAAGCTATTCCCACTTGGACAGAACAGATTTCGCCTAAGAATGTGTGATTCAGGTTGGGAAACGCAGATTTTGTCCATATAGAAGAGTATGCTTCTTACCGTCTAGAAACACTTAAAATTAAACTTATTGGCCAAGTAACAGCATTTCACTTGCAAATTACTAGCTTGTGTTTATGTTCAAAGTCAACTTGTTACTAGCTTTTCCCTCTTTGACAGAACAGATTTGCCTAATAATTTTTGATTCAGAATGGAAAACACATGATTTGTCTATATAGAAGAGTATATAACCACTTAAAATTAAACTTATTGGCTTAGTAATAGCCATTCAATTTGCAAAACACTAGCTGTGTTTATCTTACAAGTCAAATTCCTAAAAGCTTTTCCCGCTTGGTATGAACAGAATTTGCCTAACAATGTGTAATTCACACTGGGAAATGCATGTTTTGTCTATATAGAAGAGTATGCTTCTTGACGTCTAGATCTACTTAAAATTAAACTTATTGGCCAAGTAACAGCATTTCAGTTTGCAAAACACTAGCTGTGTGTTTATCTTCAAAGTCAACTTCCGAAAAGCTTTTCCCCCTTGGTACGAACAGAATTCGCCTAAGAATGTGTAATTCACACTGGGAAATGCATCTTTTGTCTATATAGAGAAGTATGCTTTTTACCATTTAGTACCACTTAAAATTAAGCTTATTGGCCAAGTAACAGCATTTCACTTTGCATAACAGTAGCTGTGTTATCTTCAAAGTCAATTTCTTACAAGCTTTTTCCACTTGGACTGAACAGATTTCGCCTAAGAATGTGTGATTCAGACTGGGTAACGCAGGTTTTGTCAATATAGAAGGGTATGCTTCTTACCATCTAGAAACACTTAAAAATAAACTTATTGGCCAAGTAACAGCATTTCACTTTGCAAACACTAGCTGTGTGTTTATGTTCAACGTCAACTTCTTACAAGCTTTTCCCGATTTGACCGAACAGAATTTGCATAAGAATGTGTGATTCAGACTGGGAAACCCAGGTTTTGTCCATATAGAAAAGTACAGAACCACTTAAAATTAAACTTATTGGCTTAGTAATAGCCATTCAATTTGCAAAACACTAGCTGTGTGTTTATCTTGAAAGTCAACTTCCTAAAAGCTTTTCCCGCTTGGCAAGAACAGAATTCGCCTAAAAATGTATAATTCACACTACGAAATGCGTGTTTTGTTTATATGGAAAAGTATGCTTCTTACCGTCTAGAACCACTTAAAATTAAACTTATTGGCCAAGTAACAGCATTTCACTTTGCATAACACTAGCTGTGTTATCTTCAAAGTCAATTTCTTACAAGCTTTTCCCACATGGACTGAACAGATTTTGCCTAAGAACGTGTGATTCAGACTGGGAAACTCAGGTTCTGTCCAAATTGAAGAGTAAGCTTCTTTCCGTCTAGAAACACTTAAAATTAATCTTATTGGCGAAGTAACAGGATTTCACTTTTCAAATTACTAGCTGTGTGTTTATCTTTAAAGTCAACTTCTTAAAAGCTTTTCCCTCTGGACTGAACAGATTTCGCCTAAGAATGTGTGATTCAGACTGGGAAACACAGGTTTTGTCCATATAGAAGAGCATGCTTCTTACCGTCTAGAAATACTTAAAATTAAACTTATTGGCCAAGTAACAGCATTTCACTTTGCAAAACACTAGCTGTGTGTTTATGTTCAAAGTCAACTTCTTACAAGCTTTTCCCGCTTTGACCAATCAGAATTTGCCTAAGAATGTGTGACTCAGACTGGGAAACTCATGTTTTGTCCATATAGAAGAGTTTGCTTCTTACCGTCTAGAAACACTTAAAATTAAACTTATTGGCCAAGTAACAGCATTTCACTTTGCAAAGCACTAGCTGTGTGTTTATCTTTAAAGTCAACCTCTTAAAAGCTTTTACCACTGGACCGAACAGATATCGCCTAAGAATGTGTGATTCAGACTGGGAAACGCATGTTTTGTCCATATAGAAGAATATGCTTCTTACCGTCTAGAAACACTTAAAATTAAACTTATTGGCCAAGTAATAGCATTTCACTTTGCAAATTACTAGCTTGTTGTAGAGAGCGGCGTGGCGAAACAAAGATGGCGCCGACATCCAGCCTTGTCTGGATATAAACGACATACTGGGCATGTGCAGGCTGGTCCCCTTGCTAGGGCTCCCTCTAGTGGTGAACAGCGGTACTGCACATGTGCGGTTTATGCACCAGGTGTCAGTTGACCGTTAATATGCTAATAAGGTGATTCATTCTCCGCCAATCCCAGGAGGACAAGAAGTGGGGTGATCCATGCCCCACAAATCCCTGAGAGATAATTAGCACACTCTTGTCTATATAAGCCGAGCGATTTTGCTGCTCGGGGTCCCTGTTCAAGAGAGTTGTAACACTGAGAAGAGCTGTAACACTAAGAAGAGCTATAACACAGTAAACGCATGCTCGCAGAAGAATCCTGTTGCCGCGCGTCGTTCTTGCTGGTGGGACATTAGGCGCGTGACAGCTTGTGTTTATGTTCAAAGTCAACTTGTTACTAGCTTTTCCCTCTTTGACCAAACAGAATTTCCCTAATAATGTGTGATTCAGAAAGGAAAACACATGTTTTGTCTACATAGAGGAGTAAAAAACCACTTAAAATTAAACTTATTGGCTTAGTAACAGCCATTCAATTAGCAAAACACTAGCTGTGTTTATCTTGAAAGTCAAATTCCTAAAAGCTGATCCCGCTTGGTACGAACAGAATTCGCCTAAGAATGTGTAATTCACACTGGGAAATGCATGTTTTGTCTACATGGAAAAGTATGCTTTTTACCGTCTAGAACCACTTCAAATTAAGCTTATTGGCCAAGTAACAGCAATTCACTTTGCAAAACACTAGCTGTGTTACCTTCACAGTCAATTTCTTACAAGCTATTCCCACTTGGACAGAACAGATTTCGCCTACGAATGTGTGATTCAGGTTGGGAAACGCAGATTTTGTCCATATAGAAGAGTATGCTTCTTACCGTCTAGAAACACTTAAAATTAAACTTATTGGCCAAGTAACAGCATTTCACTTGCAAATTACTAGCTTATGTTTATGTTCAAAGTCAACTTGTTACTAGCTTTTCCCTCTTTGACAGAACAGATTTGCCTAATAATGTGTGATTCAGAATGGGAAACGCATGTTTTGTCTATATAGAAGAGTATATAACCACTTAAAATTAAACTTATTGGCTTAGTAATAGCCATTCAATTTGCAAAACACTAGCTGTGTTTATCTTGAAAGTCAAATTCCTAAAAGCTTTTCCCGCTTGGTATGAACAGAATTTGCCTAACAATGTGTAATTCACACGGGGAAATGCATGTTTTGTCTATATAGAAGAGTATGCTTCTTGCCGTCTAGATCTACTTAACATTAAACTTATTGGCCAAGTAACAGCATTTCAGTTTGCAAAACACTAGCTGTGTGTTTATCTTAAAAGTCAACTTCCGAAAAGCTTTTCCCCCTTGGTATGAAGAGAATTCGCCTAAGAATGTGTAATTCACACTGGGAAATGCATGTTTTGTCTACATGGAAAAGTATGCTTTTTACCGTCTAGAACCACTTAAAATTAAACTTATTGGCCAAGTAACAGCATTTCACTTTGCAAAACACTACCTGTGTGTTGATCTTGAAAGTCAACTTCTTACATGCTTTTGCCACTGGACCGAACAGATTTCGCCTAAGAATGTGTGATTCAGACTGGGAAACGCAGGTTTTATCTATATAGAAGAGTATAGAACCACTTAAAATTAAACTTATTGGCTTAGTAATAGCCATTCAATTTGCAAAACACTAGCTGTGTTTATCTTGCAAGTCAAATTCCTAAAAGCTTTTACAGCTTGTTATGAACAGAATTTGCCTAACAATGTGTAATTCACCCTGGGAAATGCATGTTTTGTCCATATAGAAAAGTATGCTTTTTACCATCTAGTACCACTTAAAATTAAGCTTATTGGCCAAGTAACAGCAGTTCACTTTGCATAACACTAGCTGTGTTATCTTCAAAGTCAATTTCTTACAAGCTTTTCCCACTTGGACTGAACAGATTTCGCCTAAGTATGTGTGATTCAGACTGGGTAACGCAGGTTTTGTCCATATAGAAGGGTATGCTTCCTAACGTCTAGAAACACTTAAAATTAAACTTATTGGCCATGTAACAGCATTTCACTTTGCAAAACACTAGCTGTGTGTTTATCTTGAAAGTGAACTTCTTACAAGCTTTCCCTGCTTTGACCGAACAGAATTCACCTAAGAATGTGTGATTCAGGCTGGGAAAGCATGTTTTGTCTATATAGAAAATTATGCTTCTTACCGTCTAGAACACTTACAATTAAACTTATTAGCCAAGTAACAGCATTTCACTTTGCAAATTACTAGCTGTCTGTTCCTGTTCAAAGTCAACTTATTACAAGCTTTTCGTGCTTTGACTGAACAGATTTTGCCTAAGAATGTGTGATTCAGACTGGGAAATGCATGTATTGTCTATATAGAAAAGTATGCTTCTTACCGTCTAGAACCACAAAAAATTAAACTTATTGGCCTAGTAACAGCATTTCACTTTGCAAAACACTAGCTGTGTGTTTATCTTTAAAGTCAACTTCTAAAAAGCTTTTCCCACGGGACCGAACAGATTTCGTCTAAGAATGTGTGATTCTGACTGGGAAATGCAGGTTCTTTCCATATAGAAGAGTATGCTTCTTACCATCTAGAACCACTTAAAATTAAACAAATTGGCCAAGTAACAGCAATTCACTTTGCAAAACACTAGCTGTGTGTTTATCTTGAAAATCAACTTCTGAAAAGCTTTTCCTGCTTTGTAGGAACAGAATTTGCCTAAGAATGTGAAATTCACACTGGGAAAAGCATGTTTTTTCTATATTGAAATGTATGCTTTTTACCGTCTAGAACCACTTAAAATTAACCTTATTGGACAAGTAACAGCATTTCACTTTGCATAACACTAGCTGTGTTACATTCACAGTCAATTTCTTACAAGCTTTTCCCACTTGGACTGAACAGATTTCGCCTAAGAATGTGTGATTCAGACTGGGTAACGCAGGTTTTGTCCATATAGAAGGGTATGCTTCCTAACGTCTAGAAACACTTAAAATTAAACTTATTGGCCAAGTAACAGCATTTCACTTTGCAAAACACTAGCTGTGTGTTTATCTTGAAAGTGAACTTCTTACAAGCTTTCCCTGCTTTGACCGAACAGAATTCACCTAAGAATGTGTGATTCAGGCTGGGAAAGCATGTTTTGTCTATATAGAAAATTATGCTTCTTACCGTCTAGAACACTTACAATTAAACTTATTAGCCAAGTAACAGCATTTCACTTTGCAAATTACTAGCTGTCTGTTCCTGTTCAAAGTCAACTTATTACAAGCTTTTCCTGCTTTGACTGAACAGATTTTGCCTAAGAATGTGTGATTCAGACTGGGAAATGCATGTATTGTCTATATAGAAAAGTATGCTTCTTACCGTCTAGAACCACAAAAAATTAAACTTATTGGCCTAGTAACAGCATTTCACTTTGCAAAACACTAGCTGTGTGTTTATCTTTAAAGTCAACTTCTAAAAAGCTTTTCCCACGGGACCGAACAGATTTCGTCTAAGAATGTGTGATTCTGACTGGGAAATGCAGGTTCTTTCCATATAGAAGAGTATGCTTCTTACCATCTAGAACCACTTAAAATTAAACAAATTGGCCAAGTAACAGCAATTCACTTTGCAAAACACTAGCTGTGTGTTTATCTTGAAAATCAACTTCCGAAAAGCTTTTCCTGCTTTGTAGGAACAGAATTTGCCTAAGAATGTGAAATTCACACTGGGAAAAGCATGTTTTTTCTATATTGAAATGTATGCTTTTTACCGTCTAGAACCACTTAAAATTAACCTTATTGGACAAGTAACAGCATTTCACTTTGCATAACACTAGCTGTGTTACATTCACAGTCAATTTCTTACAAGCTTTTCCCACTTGGACTGAACAGATTTCGCCTAAGAATGTGTGATTCAGACTGGGTAACTCAGGTTTTGTCCATATAGAAGGGTATGCTTCCTAACGTCTAGAAACACTTAAAATTAAACTTATTGGCCAAGTAACAGCATTTCACTTTGCAAAACACTAGCTGTGTGTTTATCTTGAAAGTGAACTTCTTACAAGCTTTCCCTGCTTTGACCGAACAGAATTCACCTAAGAATGTGTGATTCAGGCTGGGAAAGCATGTTTTGTCTATATAGAAAATTATGCTTCTTACCGTCTAGAACACTTACAATTAAACTTATTAGCCAAGTAACAGCATTTCACTTTGCAAATTACTAGCTGTCTGTTCCTGTTCAAAGTCAACTTATTACAAGCTTTTCCTGCTTTGACTGAACAGATTTTGCCTAAGAATGTGTGATTCAGACTGGGAAATGCATGTATTGTCTATATAGAAAAGTATGCTTCTTACCGTCTAGAACCACAAAAAATTAAACTTATTGGCCTAGTAACAGCATTTCACTTTGCAAAACACTAGCTGTGTGTTTATCTTTAAAGTCAACTTCTAAAAAGCTTTTCCCACGGGACCGAACAGATTTCGTCTAAGAATGTGTGATTCTGACTGGGAAATGCAGGTTCTTTCCATATAGAAGAGTATGCTTCTTACCATCTAGAACCACTTAAAATTAAACAAATTGGCCAAGTAACAGCAATTCACTTTGCAAAACACTAGCTCTGTTTTTATCTTGAAAGTCAACTTCCACAAAGCTTTTCCTGCTTTGTAGGAACAGAATTTGCCTAAGAATGTGTAATTCACACTGGGAAAAGCATGTTTTTTCTATATTGAAATGTATGCTTTTTACCGTCTAGAACCACTTAAAATTAACCTTATTGGACAAGTAACAGCATTTCACTTTGCATAACACTAGCTGTGTTACCTTCACAGTCAATTTCTTACAAGCTTTTCCCACTTGGACTGAACAGATTTCGCCTAAGAATGTGTGATTCAGACTGGAAAACGCAGGTTTTGTCCATATAGGAGAGTATGCTTCTTACCGTCTAGAACCACTTAAAATTAAACGTATTGGCTTAGTAACAGCAATTCATTTTGCAAAACACTACCTGTGTTTTTATCTTCAATGTCAACTTCCTATGAGCTTTTCCCCCTTGGAATGAACAGAATTTACCAAAGAATGAGAGATTCAGGCAGGGAAAACCGTGTTTTGTCTATATTGAAAAGTCTGCTTTTTACCCTATAAATGCACTTAAAACTAAGCATATTTGCCGAGTAACACCATTCACTTTGCATATCACTGGTTGTGTGTTTATCTTCAAAGTCAAATTCTCACAAGTTTTCCCGTTTGGAACGAACAGAAATCGCCAAAGAATGAGAGATTGAGACTGGGAAAAGCTTCTTTAGTCTATATAGAAAAGTATTCTTTTTACCTTCTCGGACCACTTAAAAGTAAGCTCATTACCCAAGTAACAACAATTCACTTTGAAAAACACTAGCTGTGTGTTTCTCTTCAAAGTCAAGTTCCTACCAGCTTTTCCCGCTTGGAATGAACAGAATTCGCCAAAGAATGAGAGATTGAGATGGGGAAAGCTTTTTTGGTCTATATAGAAAAGTATGCTTTTTAACGACTAGAACTAATTAAAACTAAGCTTAATTGCCAAGTAAGAAAAATTCACATTGTAAAACACTAGCTGTGTTTTTTATCTTCAAAGTCAACTTTCCTCAAACTTTACCTTTTGGAACGAACATGATTCACCTAAGAATGAGTGATTAAGACTGGGAAACAGAGGTTTTGTCTATATGGAAAATTTTGCTTTTTACCTTCTAGGACCACTTAAAACTAAGCCTATTGGCCAAGTAACAGCAATTAACTTTGCAAAACACTAGCTGTGTTTTTATCTTCAAAGTCAACTTCCTAGGAGCTTTTCCCACTTGGAATGAAGAGAATTCTCCAAAGAATGAGAGATTCAGGCAGGGAAAACCATGTTTTGTCTATATTGAAAAGTCTGCTTTTTTACCCTATAGAGCCACTTAAAACTAAGCATATTTGCCAAGTAACACCATTCACATTGCAAATCACTGGTTGTGTGTTCATCTTCAAAGTCAAATTCCTACAAGCTTTTCCCGATTGGAACGAACAGAAATCGCCAAAGAATGAGAGATTGAGACTGGGAAAATCTTTTTTAGTCTATATAGAAAAGTATGCTTTTTACCATCTAGAACCACTTAAAAGGAAGCTTAATCTCCAAGTAAGAACAATGCACTTTGAAAAACAGTAGCTGTGTTTTTATCTTCAAAGTCAACTTCCTACACACTTTTCTGGCTTGGAACGAACACCATTTGCTTAAGAATGTGTGATTCAGACTGGGAAATGCAGGTTTTGTCCATATAGAAGAGTATGCTTCTTACCGTCTAGAACCACTTAAAATTATACTTATTGGCTTAGTAACAGCAATTCACTTTGCAAAACACTAGCTCTGTTTTTATCTTAAAAGTCAACTTCCTAAAAGCTTTTCACGCTTGGTACAAACAGAATTCGCCTAAGAATGTGTAATTCACACTGGGACATGCATGTTTTGTCTATATAGAAAAGTATGCTTCTCACCGTCCAAAACCACTTAAAATTAACTTATTAGCCAAGGAACAGCATTTCACTTTGCAAATTACTAGCTGTCTATTCCTGTTCATAGTCAACTTATTACAAGCTTTTCCCGCTTTGACTGAACAGAATTTGCCTAAGAATGTGTGATTCAGAGTGGGAAACGCATGTATTGTCTATATAGAAAAGTATGCTTCTTACCGTCTAGAACCACAAAAAATTAAACTTATTGGCCTAGTAACAGCATTTCACTTTGCAAAACACTAGCTGTGTGTTTATCTTTAAAGTCAACTTCTAAAAAGCTTTTCCCACTGGACCGAACAGATTTCGTCTAAGAATGTGTGATTCAGACTTGGAAATGCAGGTTCTTTCCATATAGAAAAGTATGCTTCTTACCGTCTAGAACCACTTAAAATTAAAGAAATTGGCCAAGTAACAGCAATTCAGTTTGCAAAACACTAGCTGTGTGTTTATCTTGAAAATCAACTTCTGAAAAGCTTTTCCTGCTTTGTAGGAACAGAATTTGCCTAAGAATGTGAAATTCACACTGGGAAAAGCATGTTTGGTCTATATTGAAATGTATGCTTTTTACCGTCTAGAACCACTTAAAATTAACCTTATTGGACAAGTAACAGCCTTTCACTTTGCATAACACTAGCTGTGTTACCTTCACAGTCAATTTCTTACAAGCTTTTCCTACATAGACTGAACAGTTTTCGCCTAAGAATGTGTGATTCAGACTGGGAAATGCAGGTTTCATCCGTATAGAAGAGTATGCTTCTTACCGTCTAGAACCACTTAAAATTATACTTATTGGCTTAGTAACAGCAATTCACTTTGCAAAACACTACCTGTGTTTTTTATCTTCAATGTCAACTTCCTATGAGCTTTTCCCCTTGGAACGAACAGAATTTGCCAAAGAATGAGAGATTCAGGCAGGGAAAACCATGTTTTGTCTATATTGAAAAGTCTGCTTCTTATCCTATAAATCCACTTAAAACTAAGCATATTTGCCAAGTAACACCATTCACTTTGCAAATCACTGGTTGTGTATCTTCAAAGTCAAATTCCTACAAGCTTTTCCCGTTTGGAACAAACAGAAATCGCCAAAGAATGAGAGATTGAGACTGGGAAAAGCTTTTTCAGTCTATATAAATAAGTCTGCTTTTTACCATCTAGAACCACTTTAAACTAACCTTAATCTCCAAGTAAGAACAATTCACTTTGTAAAACACTAGCTGTGTTTTTATCTTCAAGTCAACTTCCTACACACTTTTCCCGCTTGGAAAGAACACCATTTACCTAAGAATGTGTGATTCAGAATGGGAAATGCAGGTTTTGTCCATATAGAAGAGTATGCTTCTTACAGTCTAGAACCACTTAAAATTAAACTTATTGGCTTAGTAATAGCCATTCAATTTGCAAAACACTAGCTGTGTGTTTATCTTGAAAGTCAACTTCCTAAAAGCTTTTTCTGCTTGGTAAGAACAGAATTCGCCTAAAAATGTATAATTCACACTAGGAAATGCATGTTTTGTTTATATAGAAAAGTATGCTTCTTACCGTCTAGAACCACTTAAAATTAAGCTTATTGGCCAAGTAACAGCATTTCACTTTGCATAACACTAGCTGTGTTATCTTCAAAGTCAATTTCTTACAAGCTTTTCCCACATGGACTGAACAGATTTTGCCTAAGAATGTGTGATTCAGACTGGGAAACTCAGGTTCTGTCCAAATTGAAGAGTAAGCTTCTTTCCGTCTAGAAACAGTTAAAATTAAACTTATTGGCCAAGTAACAGCATTTCACTTTGCAAATTACTAGCTGTGTGTTTATGTTCAACGTCAACTTCTTACAAGCTTTTCCCGCTTTGACCGAACAGAATTTGCCGAAGAATGTGTGATTCAGACCGGGAAAGGCAGGTTTTGTCTATATAGAAAAGTATGCTTCATACCCTCTAGAACCACTTAAAAATAAACTTATTGGCCAAGGAACAGCATTTCACTTTGCAAAAAACTAGCTGTGTGTTTATCTTAAAAGTCAACTTCCGAAAAGCTTTTCCCCCTTGGTAGGAACAGAATTCGCCTAAGAATGTGTAATTCACACTGGGAAATGCATGTTTTGTCTATATAGAGAAGTATGCTTTTTACCGTTTAGTACCACTTCAAATTAAGCTTATTGGCCAAGTAACAGCATTTCACTTTGCATAACAGTAGGTGTGTTATCTTCCAAGTCAATTTCTTACAAGCTTTTCCCACTTGGACTGAACAGATTTTGCCTAAGAATGTGTGATTCAGACTGGGTAACGCAGGTTTTGTCCACATAGAAGGGTATGCTTCTTACCATCTAGAAACACTTAAAAATAAACTTATTGGCCAAGTAACAGCATTTCACTTTGCAAAACACTAGCTGTGTGTTTATCTTGAAAGTGAAATTCTTACAAGCTTTTCCCGCTTTGACCGAACAGAATTTGCCTAAGAATGTGTTACTCAGACTGGGAAACTCATGTTTTGTCTATATAGAAAAGTATGCTTCTTACCGTCTAGAACCACTTAAAATTAAACTTATTGGCCAAGTAACAAATTTTCACTTTGCAAAGCACTAGCTGTGTTTTTATCTTCAAAGTCAACTTCTTAAAAGCTTTTCCCACTGGACCGAACAGATATCGCCTAAGAATGTGTGATTCAGACTGGGAAATACAGGTTTTGTCCATATAGAAGAGTATGCTTTTTACCGTCTAGAATCACTTAAAATTAAGCTTATTGGCCAAGTAACAGCAATTCACTTTGCAAATCACTAGCTGTGTGTTTATCTTCAAAGTCAACTTCCTACAAGCTTTTCCCACATGGAATGAAGAGAATTCACGTAAGAATATGTGATTCGGACTGGGAAAGGCATGTTTTGTCTATATAGAATAGTATGCTTTTTAGGGTCTAGAACCACTTAAAACTAAGCTTATTCGACAAGTAACAGCAATTCTCTTTGCAAATCACTAGCTGTCTGTTTATCTTAAAAGTGAACTTCCTACAAG
Organism: Rattus norvegicus; assembly: GCF_036323735.1. Classification (NCBI taxonomy): domain Eukaryota; kingdom Metazoa; phylum Chordata; class Mammalia; order Rodentia; family Muridae; genus Rattus; species Rattus norvegicus. The sequence continues at coordinate 151,424 of NW_026947365.1, forward strand.
CTTTTCCCGCTTGGAACGAACAGAATTCACCAAAGAATGTGTGATTAAGACTGGGAAAGGCATGTTGTGTCTATGTAGAAAATTATGCTTTTTACCGTCTAGAACCACTTAAAACTAAGCTTATTCCTCAAGTAACAGCAATTCACTTTACAAATCACTAGGTGTGTGTTTATCTTCAAACTCAAGTTCCTGATGGCTTTTCCCGCTTTGAATGAACAGAATTCACAAAAGATTGAGAGATGGAGCCTGGGAAAAACTTTTTTAGTCTATATAGAAAAGTATCCTTTTTACCATCCAGAACTACTTAAAACTAAGCTTAATCGCCAAGTAAGAACAATTCACTCTGTAATACACTAGATGTGTTTTTATCTTCAAAGTCAACATCCTACAAATTTTACCCGCGTGGAACGAAATTGATTTGACTAACAATGTGTGATTCAGACTGGGAAACGCATGTTTTGACTCTATAGAAAATTATGCTTTTTAGCTTCTAGGACCACTTCAAACTATGTTTATTGGCCAAGTAACAGCAATTCACTTTCCTAAACACTAGCTGTGTGTTTATCCTCAAAGTCAACTTCCAAAAAGATTTTCCCGCTTGGAACGAACAGAAATCGCCAAAGAATGATAGATTCAGACTGGGAAACCATGTTTTGTCTATATTGAAAAGTCTTTTTACCCGCTAGAACCACTTAAAGCTAAGCTTATTAGCCTAGTAACAGCAATTCACTTTGAAATCACTAGCTGTGTGTTCATCTTCAAAGTCAAATTCCTACAAGCTTTTCCCCCTTGGAAAGAACAGAATTCGCCTAAGAATGTGTGATTCAAACCGGGAAACACATGTTTTGTCTATATAGAAAAGTATGCTTTTTACGTTCTAGAACCACTTAAAATTAAGCTTTTTGGCCAAGTAACAGCAATTCACTTTGCAAATCACTAGCTGTGTGTTTATCTTCAAAGTCAAGTTCCTGCAAGCTTTTCCTGCTAGGATCGAACAGAATTCGCATAAGAATGTGTGATTCAGACTGGGAAACGAATGTTTTGTCTATAGAGAAAAGTATGCTTTTTATGGTCTACAATCACTTAAACCTAAGCTTATTCGACAAGTAACAGCAATTCACTTTGCAAATCACTAGCTGTGTGTTTATCTTCAAAGTCAACTTCCTACAAGCTTTTCCCGCTTGGAACGATCAGAAATCGCCAAAGAATGAGAGATTCAGACTGGGAAACGCATGTTTTGTCCATATAGAAAAGTAAGCTTCTTACCATCTAGAACCACTCAAAACTAAGCTTAATCTCCAAGTCAGAACAATTCACTTGGTAAAACATTAGCTGTGCTTTTATCTTCAAAGTCATCTTCCTACAAACTTTTCCTGCTTGGAACGAACAGGATTTGCCTAAGAGTGTGTGATTCAGACTGGGAAACCCACGTTTTGTCTATGTAGAAAAGTTGCCTTCTTACCTCCTAGGACCACTTAAAACTAAGCTTATTGGCCAAGTAACAGCAATTCACTTTGCAAAACACTAGCTGTTTATTTATCCTGAAAGTCAACTTCCTATAAGCTTTTCCGGCTTTGAACGAATAGAATTCACTTAAGAATGTGTGATTCAGACTGGGAAACACACGTTTTGTCTATGTAGAAAAGTATGCTTTTTACCGACTAGAACCACGTAAAATTAAGCTTATTGGCCAAGTACCAGCAATTCACTTTGCAAAACACTAGCTGTGTGTTTATCTTCAAAGTCAACTTCCTACAAACTTTTCCCTCTTGGAACGAACACGATTCCGAGAAGAATGTGTGACTCAGACTGGGAAATGCATGTTTTGTCTATAATGAAAAGTCTGCTTTTTACATTCTAGGATCACTTAAAACTAAGCTTATTGGACAAATAATGGGAATTCACTTTGCAAAAGACTAGCTGCGTGTTTATCTTCAAAGTCAACTTCCTACAAGCTTTTACCACTTGGACAGCAGAGAATTCGCCTAAGAATGTGTGATTCAAACCGGGAAACACATGTTTTGTCTATATAGAAAAGTATGCTTTTTACGTTCTAGAACCACTTAAAATTAAGCTTTTTGGCCAAGTAACAGCAAGTCACTTTGCAAATCACTAGCTGTGTGTTTATCTTCAAAGTCAAGTTCCTGCAAGCTTTTCCCACGTGGAATGAAGAGAATTCACGTAAGAATATGTGATTCGAACTGGGAAAGGCATGTTTTGTCTATATAGAATAGTATGCTTTTTAGGGTCTAGAACCAGTTAAAACTAGGCTTATTCGACAAGTAACAGCAGTTCACTTTGCAAATCACTAGCTGTGTGTTTATCTTAAAAGTCAACTTCCTACAAGCTTTTCCTGCTTGGAACGAACAGAATTCACCTAAGAATGTGTGATTCAGAATGGGAAACGCAGGTTTTGTCCATATAGAAGTGTATGCTGCTAACCGTCTAGAACACTTAAAATTAAACTTCTTGGCCAAGTAACAGCATTTCGTTTGCAAATTACTAGCTGTGTGTTTACGTTCAATGTCAACTTCTTACAAGCTTTACCCAGTTTGACCGAACAGAATTCGCCTAAGAATGTGTGATTCAGATTGGGAAATGCATGTTTTGTCTATATAGAAGACTATGCTTCTTACCGTCTAGAACCACTTAAAATTAAACTTATTGGCCAAGTAACAGCATTTCTCTTTGCAAAACACTACCTGTGTGTTGATCTTGAAAGTCAACTTCTTACATGCTTTTGCCACTGGACCGAACAGATTTCGCCTAAGAATGTGTGATTCAGACTGGGAAACGCAGGTTTTATCTATATAGAAGAGTATAGAACCACTTAAAATTAAACTTATTGGCTTAGTAATAGCCATTCAATTTGCAAAACACTAGCTGTGTTTATCTTGCAAGTCAAATTCCTAAAAGCTTTTACAGCTTGGTATGAACAGAATTTGCCTAACAATGTGTAATTCACCCTGGGAAATGCATGTTTTGTCCATATAGAAAAGTATGCTTTTTACCGTCTAGTACCACTTAAAATTAAGCTTATTGGCCAAGTAACAGCAGTTCACTTTGCATAACACTAGCTGTGTTATCTTCAAAGTCAATTTCTTACAAGCTTTTCCCACTTGGACTGAACAGATTTCGCCTAAGTATGTGTGATTCAGACTGGGTAACGCAGGTTTTGTCCATATAGAAGGGTATGCTTCCTAACGTCTAGAAACACTTAAAATTAAACTTATTGGCCAAGTAACAGCATTTCACTTTGCAAAACACTAGCTGTGTGTTTATCTTGAAAGTGAACTTCTTACAAGCTTTCCCTGCTTTGACCGAACAGAATTCACCTAAGAATGTGTGATTCAGGCTGGGAAAGCATGTTTTGTCTATATAGAAAATTATGCTTCTTACCGTCTAGAACACTTACAATTAAACTTATTAGCCAAGTAACAGCATTTCACTTTGCAAATTACTAGCTGTCTGTTCCTGTTCAAAGTCAACTTATTACAAGCTTTTCCTGCTTTGACTGAACAGATTTTGCCTAAGAATGTGTGATTCAGACTGGGAAATGCATGTATTGTCTATATAGAAAAGTATGCTTCTTACCGTCTAGAACCACAAAAAATTAAACTTATTGGCCTAGTAACAGCATTTCACTTTGCAAAACACTAGCTGTGTGTTTATCTTTAAAGTCAACTTCTAAAAAGCTTTTCCCACGGGACTGAACAGATTTCGTCTAAGAATGTGTGATTCTGACTGGGAAATGCAGGTTCTTTCCATATAGAAGAGTATGCTTCTTACCGTCTAGAACCACTTAAAATTAAACAAATTGGCCAAGTAACAGCAATTCACTTTGCAAAACACTAGCTCTGTTTTTATCTTGAAAGTCAACTTCCACAAAGCTTTTCCTGCTTTGTAGGAACAGAATTTGCCTAAGAATGTGTAATTCACACTGGGAAAAGCATGTTTTTTCTATATTGAAATGTATGCTTTTTACCGTCTAGAACCACTTAAAATTAACCTTATTGGACAAGTAACAGCATTTCACTTTGCATAACACTAGCTGTGTTACCTTCACAGTCAATTTCTTACAAGCTTTTCCGACTTGGACTGAACAGATTTCGCCTAAGAATGTGTGATTCAGACTGGAAAACGCAGGTTTTGTCCATATAGGAGAGTATGCTTCTTACCGTCTAGAACTACTTAAAATTAAACTTATTGGCTTAGTAACAGCAATTCATTTTGCAAAACACTACCTGTGTTTTTATCTTCAATGTCAACTTCCTATGAGCTTTTCCCCCTTGGAATGAACAGAATTTACCAAAGAATGAGAGATTCAGGCAGGGAAAACCGTGTTTTGTCTATATTGAAAAGTCTGCTTTTTACCCTATAAATGCACTTAAAACTAAGCATATTTGCCGAGTAACACCATTCACTTTGCATATCACTGGTTGTGTGTTTATCTTCAAAGTCAAATTCTCACAAGCTTTTCCCGTTTGGAACGAACAGAAATCGCCAAAGAATGAGAGATTGAGACTGGGAAAAGCTTCTTTAGTCTATATAGAAAAGTATGCTTTTTACCGTCTAGAACCACTTAAAATTAAACTTATTAGCCTAGTAACAGCAATTCACTTTGCAAAACACTAGGTGTGTGTTTATCTTCAAAGTCAAGTTCCTACAAGCTTTTCCCGTTTGGAACGAACAGAATTCACCAAAGAATGAGAGATTGAGACTGGGAAAAGCTTTTTTAGTCTATATAGAAAAGTATGCTTTTTACCATCTACAACCATTTAAAACTAAGCTTAATCGCCAAGTTAGAACAATTCACTTTGTAAAACACTAGCGTGTTTTATATTCAAAGTCAACTTCCTACAAATTTTCCCGCTTGGAACGAACACGATTCGTCTAAGACTGTGTGATTCAGACTTGGAATTGCAAGTTTTCTCAATATAGTAAAGTATTCTTTTTACCTTCTCGGACCACTTAAAAGTAAGCTCATTACCCAAGTAACAACAATTCACTTTGAAAAATACTAGCTGTGTGTTTCTCTTCAAAGTCAAGTTCCTGCAAGCTTTTCCTGCTAGGATCGAACAGAATTCGCATAAGAATGTGTGATTCAGACTGGGAAACGAATGTTTTGTCTATAGAGAAAAGTATGCTTTTTACCGTCTAGAACCACTTAAAATTAAGCTTATTGGCCAAGTAACAGCAATTCACTTTGCAAATCACTAGCTGTGTGTTTATCTTCAAAGTCAACTTGCTACAAGCTTTTCCCGCTTGGAACGATCAGAAATCGCCAAAGAATGAGAGATTCAGACTGGGAAACGCATGTTTTGTCCATATAGAAAAGTAAGCTTTTTACCATCTAGAACCACTCAAAACTAAGCTTAATCTCCAAGTCAGAACAATTCACTTGGTAAAACATTAGCTGTGCTTTTATCTTCAAAGTCATCTTCCTACAAACTTTTCCTGCTTGGAACGAACAGGATTTGCCTAAGAGTGTGTGATTCAGACTGGGAAACCCACGTTTTGTCTATGTAGAAAAGTTGCCTTTTTACCTCCTAGGACCACTTAAAACTAAGCTTATTGGCCAAGTAACAGCAATTCACTTTGCAAAACACTAGCTGTTTATTTATCCTGAAAGTCAACTTCCTATAAGCTTTTCCGGCTTTGAACGAATAGAATTCACTTAAGAATGTGTGATTCAGACTGGGAAACGCACGTTTTGTCTATGTAGAAAAGTATGCTTTTTACCGACTAGAACCACGTAAAATTAAGCTTATTGGCCAAGTACCAGCAATTCACTTTGCAAAACACTAGCTGTGTGTTTATCTTCAAAGTCAACTTCCTACAAACTTTTCCCTCTTGGAACGAACACGATTCCGAGAAGAATGTGTGACTCAGACTGGGAAATGCATGTTTTTTCTATAATGAAAAGTCTGCTTTTTACATTCTAGGATCACTTAAAACTAAGCTTATTGGACAAGTAATGGGAATTCACTTTGCAAAAGACTAGCTGCGTGTTTATCTTCAAAGTTAACTTCCTACAAGCTTTTCCCACTTGGACAGCAGAGAATTCGCCTAAGAATGTGTGATTCAAACCGGGAAACACATGTTTTGTCTATATAGAAAACTATGCTTTTTACGTTCTAGAACCACTTAAAATTAAGCTTTTTGGCCAAGTAACAGCAAGTCACTTTGCAAATCACTAGCTGTGTGTTTATCTTCAAAGTCAAGTTCCTGCAAGCTTTTCCTGCTAGGATCGAACAGAATTCGCATAAGAATGTGTGATTCAGACTGGGAAATGAATGTTTTGTCTATAGAGAAAAGTATGCTTTTTACCGTCTAGAACCACTTAAAATTAAGCTTATTGGCCAAGTAACAGCAATTCACTTTGCAAATCACTAGCTGTGTGTTTATCTTCAAAGTCAACTTGCTACAAGCTTTTCCCACGTGGAATGAAGAGAATTCACGTAAGAATATGTGATTCGAACTGGGAAAGGCATGTTTTGTCTATATAGAATAGTATGCTTTTTAGGGTCTAGAACCAGTTAAAACTAGGCTTATTCGACAAGTAACAGCAGTTCACTTTGCAAATCACTAGCTGTGTGTTTATCTTAAAAGTGAACTTCCTACAAGCTTTTACTGCTTGGAACGAACAGAATTCACCTAAGAATGTGTGATTCAGAATGGGAAACGCAGGTTTTGTCCATATAGAAGAGTATGCTGCTAATTGTCTAAAACACTTAAAATTAAACTTCTTGGCCAAGTAACAGCATTTCGTTTGCAAATTACTAGCTGTGTGTTTACGTTCAATGTCAACTTCTTACAAGCTTTACCCAGTTTGACCGAACAGAATTCGCCTAAGAATGTGTGATTCAGATTGGGAAATGCATGTTTTGTCTATATAGAAGACTATGCTTCTTACCGTCTAGAACCACTTAAAATTAAACTTATTGGCCAAGTAACAGCATTTCACTTTGCAAAACACTACCTGTGTGTTGATCTTGAAAGTCAACTTCTTACATGCTTTTGCCACTGGACCGAACAGATTTCGCCTAAGAATGTGTGATTCAGACTGGGAAACGCAGGTTTTATCTATATAGAAGAGTATAGAACCACTTAAAATTAAACTTATTGGCTTAGTAATAGCCATTCAATTTGCAAAACACTAGCTGTGTTTATCTTGCAAGTCAAATTCCTAAAAGCTTTTACAGCTTGGTATGAACAGAATTTGCCTAACAATGTGTAATTCACCCTGGGAAATGCATGTTTTGTCCATATAGAAAAGTATGCTTTTTACCGTCTAGTACCACTTAAAATTAAGCTTATTGGCCAAGTAACAGCAGTTCACTTTGCATAACACTAGCTGTGTTATCTTCAAAGTCAATTTCTTACAAGCTTTTCCCACTTGGACTGAACAGATTTCGCCTAAGTATGTGTGATTCAGACTGGGTAACGTAGGTTTTGTCCATATAGAAGGGTATGCTTCCTAACGTCTAGAAACACTTAAAATTAAACTTATTGGCCAAGTAACAGCATTTCACTTTGCAAAACACTAGCTGTGTGTTTATCTTGAAAGTGAACTTCTTACAAGCTTTCCCTGCTTTGACCGAACAGAATTCACCTAAGAATGTGTGATTCAGGCTGGGAAAGCATGTTTTGTCTATATAGAAAATTATGCTTCTTACCGTCTAGAACACTTACAATTAAACTTATTAGCCAAGTAACAGCATTTCACTTTGCAAATTACTAGCTGTCTGTTCCTGTTCAAAGTCAACTTATTACAAGCTTTTCCTGCTTTGACTGAACAGATTTTGCCTAAGAATGTGTGATTCAGACTGGGAAATGCATGTATTGTCTATATAGAAAAGTATGCTTCTTACCGTCTAGAACCACAAAAAATTAAACTTATTGGCCTAGTAACAGCATTTCACTTTGCAAAACACTAGCTGTGTGTTTATCTTTAAAGTCAACTTCTAAAAAGCTTTTCCCACGGGACCGAACAGATTTCGTCTAAGAATGTGTGATTCTGACTGGGAAATGCAGGTTCTTTCCATATAGAAGAGTATGCTTCTTACCATCTAGAACCACTTAAAATTAAACAAATTGGCCAAGTAACAGCAATTCACTTTGCAAAACACTAGCTCTGTTTTTATCTTGAAAGTCAACTTCCACAAAGCTTTTCCTGCTTTGTAGGAACAGAATTTGCCTAAGAATGTGTAATTCACACTGGGAAAAGCATGTTTTTTCTATATTGAAATGTATGCTTTTTACCGTCTAGAACCACTTAAAATTAACCTTATTGGACAAGTAACAGCATTTCACTTTGCATAACACTAGCTGTGTTACCTTCACAGTCAATTTCTTACAAGCTTTTCCCACTTGGACTGAACAGATTTCGCCTAAGAATGTGTGATTCAGACTGGAAAACGCAGGTTTTGTCCATATAGGAGAGTATGCTTCTTACCGTCTAGAACCACTTAAAATTAACCTTATTGGCTTAGTAACAGCAATTCATTTTGCAAAACACTACCTGTGTTTTTATCTTCAATGTCAACTTCCTATGAGCTTTTCCCCCTTGGAATGAACAGAATTTACCAAAGAATGAGAGATTCAGGCAGGGAAAACCGTGTTTTGTCTATATTGAAAAGTCTGCTTTTTACCCTATAAATGCACTTAAAACTAAGCATATTTGCCGAGTAACACCATTCACTTTGCATATCACTGGTTGTGTGTTTATCTTCAAAGTCAAATTCTCACAAGTTTTCCCGTTTGGAACGAACAGAAATCGCCAAAGAATGAGAGATTGAGACTGGGAAAAGCTTCTTTAGTCTATATAGAAAAGTATTCTTTTTACCTTCTCGGACCACTTAAAAGTAAGCTCATTACCCAAGTAACAACAATTCACTTTGAAAAACACTAGCTGTGTGTTTCTCTTCAAAGTCAAGTTCCTACCAGCTTTTCCCGCTTGGAATGAACAGAATTCGCCAAAGAATGAGAGATTGAGATGGGGAAAAGCTTTTTTGGTCTATATAGAAAAGTATGCTTTTTAACGACTAGAACTAATTAAAACTAAGCTTAATTGCCAAGTAAGAAAAATTCACATTGTAAAACACTAGCTGTGTTTTTTATCTTCAAAGTCAACTTTCCTCAAACTTTACCTTTTGGAACGAACACGATTCACCTAAGAATGAGTGATTAAGACTGGGAAACAGAGGTTTTGTCTATATGGAAAATTTTGCTTTTTACCTTCTAGGACCACTTAAAACTAAGCCTATTGGCCAAGTAACAGCAATTAACTTTGCAAAACACTAGCTGTGTTTTTATCTTCAAAGTCAACTTCCTAGGTGCTTTTCCCACTTGGAATGAAGAGAATTCTCCAAAGAATGAGAGATTCAGGCAGGGAAAACCATGTTTTGTCTATATTGAAAAGTCTGCTTTTTTACCCTATAGAGCCACTTAAAACTAAGCATATTTGCCAAGTAACACCATTCACATTGCAAATCACTGGTTGTGTGTTCATCTTCAAAGTCAAATTCCTACAAGCTTTTCCCGATTGGAACGAACAGAAATCGCCAAAGAATGAGAGATTGAGACTGGGAAAAGCTTTTTTAGTCTATATAGAAAAGTATGCTTTTTACCATCTAGAACCACTTAAAAGGAAGCTTAATCTCCAAGTAAGAACAATGCACTTTGAAAAACAGTAGCTGTGTTTTTATCTTCAAAGTCAACTTCCTACACACTTTTCTGGCTTGGAACGAACACCATTTGCTTAAGAATGTGTGATTCAGACTGGGAAATGCAGGTTTTGTCCATATAGAAGAGTATGCTTCTTACCGTCTAGAACCACTTAAAATTATACTTATTGGCTTAGTAACAGCAATTCACTTTGCAAAACACTAGCTCTGTTTTTATCTTAAAAGTCAACTTCCTAAAAGCTTTTCACGCTTGGTACAAACAGAATTCGCCTAAGAATGTGTAATTCACACTGGGACATGCATGTTTTGTCTATATAGAAAAGTATGCTTCTCACCGTCCAAAACCACTTAAAATTAACTTATTAGCCAAGGAACAGCATTTCACTTTGCAAATTACTAGCTGTCTATTCCTGTTCATAGTCAACTTATTACAAGCTTTTCCCGCTTTGACTGAACAGAATTTGCCTAAGAATGTGTGATTCAGAGTGGGAAACGCATGTATTGTCTATATAGAAAAGTATGCTTCTTACCGTCTAGAACCACAAAAAATTAAACTTATTGGCCTAGTAACAGCATTTCACTTTGCAAAACACTAGCTGTGTGTTTATCTTTAAAGTCAACTTCTAAAAAGCTTTTCCCACTGGACCGAACAGATTTCGTCTAAGAATGTGTGATTCAGACTTGGAAATGCAGGTTCTTTCCATATAGAAAAGTATGCTTCTTACCGTCTAGAACCACTTAAAATTAAAGAAATTGGCCAAGTAACAGCAATTCAGTTTGCAAAACACTAGCTGTGTGTTTATCTTGAAAATCAACTTCTGAAAAGCTTTTCCTGCTTTGTAGGAACAGAATTTGCCTAAGAATGTGAAATTCACACTGGGAAAAGCATGTTTGGTCTATATTGAAATGTATGCTTTTTACCGTCTAGAACCACTTAAAATTAACCTTATTGGACAAGTAACAGCCTTTCACTTTGCATAACACTAGCTGTGTTACCTTCACAGTCAATTTCTTACAAGCTTTTCCTACATAGACTGAACAGATTTCGCCTAAGAATGTGTGATTCAGACTGGGAAATGCAGGTTTCATCCGTATAGAAGAGTATGCTTCTTACCGTCTAGAACCACTTAAAATTATACTTATTGGCTTAGTAACAGCAATTCACTTTGCAAAACACTACCTGTGTTTTTTATCTTCAATGTCAACTTCCTATGAGCTTTTCCCCTTGGAACGAACAGAATTTGCCAAAGAATGAGAGATTCAGGCAGGGAAAACCATGTTTTGTCTATATTGAAAAGTCTGCTTCTTATCCTATAAATCCACTTAAAACTAAGCATATTTGCCAAGTAACACCATTCACTTTGCAAATCACTGGTTGTGTATCTTCAAAGTCAAATTCCTACAAGCTTTTCCCGTTTGGAACAAACAGAAATCGCCAAAGAATGAGAGATTGAGACTGGGAAAAGCTTTTTCAGTCTATATAAATAAGTCTGCTTTTTACCATCTAGAACCACTTTAAACTAACCTTAATCTCCAAGTAAGAACAATTCACTTTGTAAAACACTAGCTGTGTTTTTATCTTCAAGTCAACTTCCTACACACTTTTCCCGCTTGGAAAGAACACCATTTACCTAAGAATGTGTGATTCAGAATGGGAAATGCAGGTTTTGTCCATATAGAAGAGTATGCTCCTTACCGTCTAGAACACTTAAAATTAAACTTCTTGGCCAAGTAACAGCATTTCATTTGCAAATTACTAGCTGTGTGTTTATGTTCAATGTCAACTTCTTACAAGCTTTTCCCAGTTTGACCGAACAGAATTCGCCTAAGAATGTGGGATTCAGACTGGGAAATGCATGTTTTGTCTATATAGAAGAGTATGCTTCTTGCCGTCTAGATCCCCTTAAAATTAAACTTATTGGCCAAGTAGCAGCATTTCACTTTTCATAACACTAGCTGTGTGTTTATCTTGAAAGTCAACTTCTTACATGCTTTTGCCACTGGACCGAACACATTTCGCCTAAGAATGTGTGATTCAGGTTGGGAAACGCAGATTTTGTCCATATAGAAGAGTATGCTTCTTACCGTCTAGAAACACTTATAATTAAACTTATTGGCCAAGTAATAGCATTTCACTTTGCAAATTACTAGCTTGTGTTTATGTTCAAAGTCAACTTGTTACTAGCTTTTCCCTCTTTGACCGAACAGATTTTGCCTAATAATGTGTGATTCACAATGGGAAACACATGTTTTGTCTATATAGAACAGTATAGAACCACTTAAAATTAAACTTATTTGCTTAGTAATAGCCATTCAATTTGCAAAACACTAGCTGTGTTTATCTTGCAAGTCAAATTCCTAAAAGCTTTTACAGCTTGGTATGAACAGAATTTGCCTAACAATGTGTAATTCACCCTGGGAAATGCATGTTTTGTCTATATAGAACAGTATGCTTCTTGCCTTCTAGATCTACTTAAAATTAAACTTTTGGCCAAGTAACAGCATTTCAGTTTGCAAAACACTAGCTGTGTGTTTATCTTAAAAGTCATCTTCTGAAAAGCTTTTCCCGCTTGGTACGAACAGAATTCGCCTAAGAGTGTGTAATTCAGACTGGGAAATGCATGTTTTGTCTACATAGAGAATTATGCTTTTTACCGTCTAGAACCACTTAAAATTAAGCTTATTGGCCAAGTAACAGCATTTCACTTTGCATAACAGTAGCTGTGTTAACTTCAAAGTCAATTTCTTACTAGCCTTTCCCACTCGGACTGAACGGATTTCGCCTAAGAATGTGTGATTCAGACTGGGTAACACAGGTTTAGTCCATTTAGAAGGGTATGCTTCTTACCGGCTAGAAACACTTAAAATTAATCTTATTGGCCAAGTAACAGCATTTCACTTTGCAAAGCACTAGCTGTGTGTTTATCTTTAAAATCAACTTCTTAAAAGCTTTTCCCACTGGACCGAAAATATTTCGCCTAAGAATGTGTGATTCAGATTGGGAAACGCAGGTTTTGTCCATATAGAAGAGTATGCTGCTTACCGTCTAGAACACTTAAAATTAAACTTCTTGGCCAAGTAACAGCATTTCATTTGCAAATTACTAGCTGTGTGTTTACGTTCAATGTCAACTTCTTACAAGCTTTTCCCACTTTGACCGAACAGAATTCGCCTAAGAATGTGTGATTCAGGTTGGGAAATGCAGGTTTTGTCCATATAGAAGAGTATGCTTCTTGCCATCTAGATCCCCTTAAAATTAAACTTATTGGCCAAGTAACAGCATTTCACTTTGCCAAACACTAGCTGTGTGTTTATTTGAAAGTCAACTTCTTACATGCTTTTGCCACTGGACCGAACAGATTTCGCCTAAGAATGTGTGATTCAGGTTGGGAAATGCAGGTTTTGTCCATATAAAAGAGTATGCTTCTTACCATCTAGAAACACTTAAAATTAAACTTATTGGCCAAGTAACAGCATTTCACTTTGCATAACACTAGCTGTGTGTTTATATTCAAATCAACTTCTTAAAAGCTTTTCCCAGTGTTCCGAAAAGATTTCACCTAAAAATGTGTGATTCAGACTGGGAAACTCATGTTTTGTCTATATAGAAGAGTATAGAACCACTTAAAATTAAACTTATTGGCTTAGTAATAGTCATTCAATTTGCAAAACACTAGGTGTGTTTATCTTGCAAGTCAAATTCCTAAAACCTTTTACCACTTGGTATGAACAGAATTTGCCTAACAATGTGCAATTCACACTGGGAAATGCATGTTTTGTCTATATAGAAGAGTATGCTTCTTGCCATCTAGATCTACTTAAAATTAAACTTATTGGCCAAATAACAGCATTTCAGCTTGCAAAACACTAGCTGTGTGTTTATCTTAAAAGTCAACTTCCGAAAAGCTTTTCCCGCTTGGTATGAACAGAATTCGCCTAAGAATGTGTAATTCACACTGGGAAATGCATGTTTTATCTATATAGAGAAGTATGCTTTTTACCGCCTAGAACCACTTAAAATTAAGCTTATTGGCCAAGTAACAGCATTTCACTTTGCATAACACTAGCTGTGTAATCTTCAAGGTCATTTTCTTACAAGCTTTTCCCACTTGGACTGAACAGATTTCGCCTAAGAATGTGTGATTCAGACTGGGTAACACAGGTTTTGTCCATATAGAAGGGTATGCTTCTTACCGTCTAGAAACACTTAAAAACACGTCAAAGTGTTTTTCCCGCTTCTAATGAACAGATTTCGCCAAAGAATGAAAGATTCAGACTGGGAAAACCAGGTTAGGTCTATATTGAAAAGTCTGCTTTTTACCCTATAGAGCCACTTGAAACTAAGCATATTCGCCAAGTAACACCATTCAATTTGCAAATCACTAGCTCTGGGTTTATCTTCAAACTCAAATTCCTACAAGCTTTTTCCACTTAGATGGAACAGAATTCGCCTAAGAATGTGTGAGTCAGACTCCAAAAGGCATGTTTTGTCTATATAGAAAAGTATGCTTTTTACCCTCTAGAACCACTTAAAATTAAGCTTATTGGCCAAGTAACAGCAATTCATTTTGCAAAACACTAGCTGTGTGTTTATCTTCAAAGTCATCTTCGTCTAAGCTTTTCCCCCTTGGAGAGAACAGAATTCACCTAAGAATGTATGATTCAGACTGTGTAATGCAAGTTTTGTCTACATAGATAAGTCTGCTTTTTACTGTCTAGGACCACTTAAAACTAAGCTTATTGGCCAAGTAAGAGCAATTCTCTTTGCAGATCATTATCTCTGTGTTTATCTTCAAAGTCAACTTCCTACAAGCTTTTCCTGCTGGAATGAACAGAATTCTCCAAAGAATGTTCGATTCAGACTTGGAAACCCATGTTTGGTCCATATAGAAATGTCTGCTTTTTACCGTCTAGAACCACTTAAAACTAAGCTTATTGGCCAAGTAACAGCAATTCACTTTGCAAAATACTACCTGTGTGTTTATCTTCAATGTCAACTTCCTTCAACCTTTTCCTGCTGGAATGAACAGAATTCTCCAAAGAATGTTCGATTCAGACTGGGAAAACCATGTTGTGTCTATATTGAAAAGTGTGATTTTTGCCCTCTAGAACCACTTAAAACTAAGCTTATTCGCCAAGTAACAGCCATTCACTTTACAATCACTAGCTTTGTGTTCAGCTTCAAAGTCAAGTTCCTACAAGCTTTTCCCCCATGGAAGGAACAGAATTCACCAAAGAATGAGAGATTGAGACTGGGAAAGGGATTTTTAGTCTATATAGAAAAGTATGCTTTTTACCATCTGGAACTACTTAAAACTAAGCTTATTTGCTAAGTAACAACAATTCTCTTTGCAAAACACTAGCTGTGTTTTTATCTTGAAAGTCAACTTCCTACAAGATTTCCTCCTTGGAATGAACAGAATAAGCCTAAGAATGTGTGATTCAGACTGGGAAATGCAGGTTTTGTCTATATATAAAGTTTGCTTTTTACCCTCTAGGACCATTTAAAACTTAGCTTATTTGCAAAGTAATAGCAATTCACTTTAAAAACACTAGCAGTGTGTTTATCTTCAAAGTCCATTTCCTACAAGCTTTTCCTGCTTGGAACGAACAGAAATCGCCAAAGAATGTTGGATTCAGACTAGAAAACCCATGTTTTGTCTTTATTGAAAAGTGTGCTTTTTACCCTCTAGAACCACTTATAACTAAGCTTATTCACCAAGTAACAGCCATTCACTTTTTAAAACACTAGCTGTGTGTTTATCTTCAAAGTCACCTTCCTACAAACTTTTCCTGCTTGGAACGAACAGAATTCGCCAAAGAATGAGAGATTGAAACTGGTAAAAGCTTTTATAGTCTATATAGAAAAGTATGCTTTTTACCATGTAGAACTACTTAAAACTAAGCTTAATCGCCAAATAGGAACAATTCACTTTGTAAAACACTAGCTGTGTTTTTATATTCAAAGTCAACTTCCTACAATCTTTTCCCGCTTTGAACGAACACCATTCGCCTAAGAATGTGTGATTTAGCCTGGGAAATGCATGTTTTGTCTGTATAGAAAAGTATGCATTTTACCGACTAGACCCACTTAAAACTAAGTTCATTGGCCAAGTAACAGCAATTTACTTTGCAAAATACTAGCTGTGTGTTTATCTTCAAAGTCAAGTTCCTACAAGCTTCTCCTGCTGGAACCAACAGAATTCTCCAAAGAATGTTCGTTTCAGACTGGGAAACCCATGTTTTGTCTATATTGAAAAGTGTGCTTTTTACCCTCTAGAACCACTTAAAACTAAGCTTATTCGCCAAGTAACAGCCATTCACTTTGCAAATCACTAGCTTTGTGTTTATCTTCAAAGTCAAGTTCCTAAAAACTTTTCCCACTTGGATCGAACAGAATTCGCTTAAGACTGTTCGATTCAGACTGGGAAATCCACGTTTTGTCTATTTTGAAAAGTCTGCTTTTTACCCTCTAGAACCACTTAAAACTAAGCTTATTGGCAAAGTAAAGGCATTCACTTTGCAAATCACTTGCTGTGTGTTTATCTTCAAAGTCAAGTTCCTACAAGCTTTTCCCACTTGGATGGAACAGAATTCGCCTAAGAATGTGTGATTCAGTCTACGAAAGGCATGTTTTGTCTATATAGAAAAGTTTGCTTTTTACCTGCTAGAACCCCTTAAAATTAAGCTTATTGGCCAGGTAACAACAATTCACTTTGCAAAACACTAGCTGTGTGTTTATCTTCAAAGTCAACTTCCTACAAGCCTTTCCCACTTGGAACGAACACGATTAGCGAAAGAATGTTCAATTCAGACTGGGAAAGGAAACCCATGTTTTGTCCATATAGAAAAGTATGCTATTTACGGTCTAGAACCACTGAAAATTAAGCTTATTTGCCAAGTAACAGCAATTCACTTTGTGTAGAGGGCTGCAATAACATTCGCCACAACTTGATGGTGCTGTCTTCCACTGTGCCCCACGTGGTAGGCCAGGATAGACTCCGCCATTGTAACATGGTGCCAGCCTTCGCCGTGCCAGCCGGCCCCCTTCAGGAAGTTAACTGTGTGCATGTACAAGAGTGCCTTCATGCCAGGTCTTTGCCCACTGCGGGGCGTGCCTTATGAGATCATGGGTAACAACCAATCAGGTGTGGGTGCACTGCACTAAGGTTTTATAAGCGCGCCATGTTAGCTTGGCGTGGCTTTTCCTCTTCTAAGATTAATAAAGTGGTCACAGTAAGGATTTCTAAATGTCTGCGTGCTCCTTGCTGGCGAAAAGTCGCGCGCGGGACATTTGGTGCCGAGAACCTGGGACACAAAAAGCTACATCATCGCCGGTGCCAAGAGGAAGTCTCCTTTTCACGGAAGAAATCCAGAAGCTGTGGAATGCAGGTTAAAAATCTGAGAGACTATGTTTAGCCTTGATCTGCTCCAGCTCAGTCCCCTGCCGGACGCGGCAGGTGCCGCTATGGTTGCTCTGGCAACCCTCTAGTTGTTTCTATTGACCTTTGAGTTTCTAGTTACCAACAAAGGGCGTCAGAGGCCGCGTGGGAACTGCCCAGCTATAACAGCAAAGCGGAGAGTGTTGGGGGAAGGGCGAGGTGACAGAGGGTCAGAAACAGAGGGTAGTGATAAGTTGCAACGAACTGATCGATCTCAAGCACCAGACCTTTCCAAATTGGAAGTGAAAGATTGGGGAAAGAACGCCCCGGGTGAGAAGGGAGGAGGTAAAAGGAACACAGTATTTTGGGAGAAAAACTTTGTCTTAGTGCTTATGAAAGGTGTAATTAAGCTCCCGCGCCGGCTCTGGGGACGCCGCAGCGTCCGGGCGCTGACGCGACAGCTTTACAGAGTCATACTGATTAGATTTGATAGAGGCAGACCGCCTGAAAATTTATTCAGGAGAATCAAACAAAAAGACATCTCAGTGCCCATGCACAGCCTGATAGAGTTAATATAATTGGGTTGTGAGTAAAAATATTCAGGGCTGTGTTTCACTTCCATACCATTGGCCAATGTCGGTCATGCCGCTTAGATAATATATCTCAGTATCTTACAGGAATTGGGTTTCAACACGTTGGTGGACTAGTCCAGGAATTAAGACAATCCATCGCCTATAGCAACTCCACTCGAGTGGATAGTCTCCGTGAACACCATCTGGCTTTTTCCCCTCTTTGTCTATTGTTTGTCTCTTGTGCACCAGCATGTCCCCATGTCTGTCAGTGTATGTCTGTGTTTTTTGTTTCTCGTTGTCTAAAAGTTTTATGTTTCATGTTCAAAAGAAAAAAAATGGTAAAAACTTTACCTGCTGGTCGTGCACACCTTGACTTGGTTTTAACTCGTTTCAAAAAGGAAAAAAAAATGAATAAAAAACAGTTTCAATCAGGCCTTTAGAGCCCTGCACCTGTAGCTAGGAACATAGGTCATCTGGAGAAGCTGCCCAGAAGCTAAGCGTCTACACGAGCTGATCTTAAAAGCGCCAACAGCTTCTTCATACAAGAGTTGATAGCTGTTTCTCTTAGAAAAATCCCTGACTTATTACTTGACTCAACAGGTGACAAGGTGTTTCTCTTAAAATCATAGCTAAAAGGGTAAAAATGGTGTTTGGTCTAAATATTAAAGATAGGTGTAGCCACTTCAATTTTGTTTCTCATTGGTTTTAAATGTATAAATATGCTCTACTTGCCTTGGTTATGGACTATTGGCTTTCAAGTTATTGGATATGGTTAAAAAGGTATAATATTGGTAACAGAAAGTTGACATAAAGCTGGTAATCTGGATGTAGTCATTCTAGATAACATGTGACATGAGCCAACCTAGGGAAACAGGTCTAAATTGAGGTAATATTTTTATGGAATTCTTATTCTAGAAACCAGGCTTCTAAAAGAATTTAGGACAATGTCTCTTTTTTGAGGTACTGGAGACTACACCATCGTGCGTTCACATATACAAATTGACAGTCAAACTTTGTACTAGTTTGTTGGAGGTCGAGTTATGCTTTCCAATGTTGTGGTTTGCCCTGAAGATGTCTGTATTTTAATGCTAATTCCACTGCCCCGAGGACAGCTGCCTAGTCATGGACTCAGAACTCAGGTGACCTTGTGGTTGTGCTCTGTTGTTACAAGGAGAATATAAGGATTGTGATTTAGGATTGCCAGTGTTACATTGACTAACTCAAACTTATTTGTAATTAAGAAAAAAATCAAACAAGTAGAGACTCTTACAAGATTTACGAAAAATTGATGAGGTTTTGGAACTTGTGAGAACATTACAGCCAGTTTACTTACTCCAACTGCCATTTCAAGATAGATTTAGAGGATTGATTTTGAGTTTTCATTCCGTGAGCTTGCTTATAGTTTTAGAGAGCCCATAAAGTAATATCATTAGAAATGACTAAGAAGACCTCAACGCCTGATCCGGTGGGCACTCCTGAGGCTGCAGAGCGGAGGAGACCACCAACACTGCCCACCCCTGCCCACATCCCTGGCCCAAGAGGCAACTGTATAAGGCCTCTGGGTTCCCGTAGGGGAGGGCCCAGGAGCGGCAGGACCCCTGCCTGAGACACCGCCGGAACCTGAAGGAAACAGACCGGATAAACAGTTCTCTGCACCCAAATCCCGTGGGAGAGAGAGCTAAACCTTCAGAGAGGCAGACATGCCTGGGAAACCAGAAGAGACTGCACTCTGTGCACATCCAGACGCCAGAGGAAAACACCAAACGCCATCTGGAACCCTGGTGCATGGAGGCTCCCGGAAAGAGCGGCGCAGATCTTCCCGGTTGCTGCCGCCGCGGAGAGGACTTAGGCAGCACCCCACGAGCAAACTTGAGCCTTGGAACCGCAGATAGGACCAACTTTTCCCCTGCAAGAAACCTGCCTGGTGAACTCAAGACACAGGCCCACAGGAACAGCTGAAGACCTGTAGAGAGGAAAAACTACACACCCGAAAGCAGAACACTCTGTCCCCATAACTGGCTGAAAGAAAACAGGAAAACAGGTCTACAGCACTCCTGACACACAGGCTTATAGGACAGTCTATCCACGGTCAGAAATAGCAGAACAAAGTAACACTAGAGATAATCTGATGGCGAGAGGCAAGCACAGGAACCCAAGCAACAGAGACCAAGAATACATGGCATCATCGGAGCCCAATTCTCCCACCAAAGCAAACACGGAATATCCAAACACACCAGAAAAGCAAGATCTAGTTTCAAAATCATATTTGATCATGATGCTGGAGGACTTCAAGAAAGACATAAAGAACTCCCTTAGAGAACAAGTAGAAGCCTACAGAGAGGAATCGCAAAAATCCCTGAAAGAATTCCAGGAAAACACAATCAAACAATTGAAGGAATAAAAAATGGAAATAGAAGAAAGAACACATGGAAACAACCCTGGACATAGAAAATCAAAAGAAAAGACAAGGAGCTGTAGATACAAGCTTCACCAACAGAATACAAGAGATGGAAGAGAGAATCTCGGGAGCAGAAGATTCCATAGAAATCATTGACTCAACTGTCAAAGATAATGTAAAGCAGAAAAAGCTACTGGTCCAAAACATACAGGAAATCCAGGACTCAATGAGAAGATCAAACCTAAGGATAATATGTATAGAAGAGAGTGAAGACTCCCAGCTCAAAGGACCAGTAAATATCTTCAACAAAATCATAGAAGAAAACTTCCCTAACCTAAAAAAAGAGATACCCATAGGCATACAAGAAGCCTACAGAACTCCAAATAGATTGGACCAGAAAAGAAACACCTCCCGTCACATAATTGTCAAAACACCAAATGCACAAGATAAAGAAAGAATATTAAAAGCAGTAAGGGAAAAAGGTCAAGTAACATATAAAGGCAGACCTATCAGAATCACACCAGACTTTTCGCCAGAAACTATGAAGGCCAGAAGATCATGGACTGATGTCATACAGACCCTAAGAGAACACAAATGCCAGCCCAGGTTACTGTATCCTGCAAAACTCTCAATTAACATAGATGGAGAAACCAAGAGATTCCATGACAAAACCAAATTTACACAATATCTTTCTACAAATCCAGCACTACAAAGGATAATAAAGGGTAAAGCCCAAACATAATGAGGCAAGCTATACCCTAGAAGAAGCAAGAAACTAATCGTTTGGCAACAAAACAAAGAGAAGAAAAGCACACAAACATAACCTCACATCCAAATATGAATATAACAGGAAGCAGTAATCACTATTCCTTAATATCTCTCAACATCAATGGCCTCAACTCCCCAATAAAAAGACATAGATTAACAAACTGGATACACAATGAGGACCCTGCATTCTGCTGCCTACAGGAAACACACCTCAGAGACAAAGACAGACACTACCTCAGAGTGAAAGGCTGGAAAACAACTTTCCAAGCAAATGGTCAGAAGAAGCAAGCTGGAGTAGACATTCTAATATCAAATAAAATCAATTTTCAATTAAAAGTCATCAAAAAAGATAAGGAAGGACACTTCATATTCATCAAAGGAAAAATCCACCAAGATGAACTCTCAATCCTCATCTTCGGTTGGTTTATATACAAGTGTGCAATTTCTAGGCTTGAAAGTAAAGTGATGCTATCTGGTGCTGGATAGAGGAGCCTTATTTTTTATTATGGCAGCTTGCTATTTTTGTAACATGGTGATTTGGTTGAACACAATAAAGTATAGTAGTAACTGATCTCCCCTTCTTCCTGGATGAGTGAGGAGATGATTAAATGTTGATGTCAGCATCCTTGAGCATATTCAGATGAGCTTCTGCTTCTGTTGAAAAGGATGCTGTGTTGGATTGTGGTCCAAAGCTTTGAAGCACTACTTGGCATCTCCTTCCTTGGAGGTCTCACTCTATAAACATAACAGATTTGATAGCTTGTTGGTAAGGTGAGGTCCAGCTTGTCTCTACCAGGTCATCTTCATGTGAATCCGGTGGTTATACGGTTTTGTTCTAGGGATAATTCATTTTTTTAATAACGGTTTTAGCTGACATTCATGGAGAGAATGAATCCTTAGAACCGTGCCACTAGTGAAAGGAAATCCTGTCTAGAGTATGTTTCTTTACAAAGCTGTGTCACACCATCCTTTGGGCTCTTTGCTGGAAAAGTAGAATCAAGTCTCAAATAATGCCTTTTAAATTGTATCCTCTAGTATTATAGATGTAGGACAGTACTGTATCATACCTCTGTGGATGTAAAATAGCTTGTACCTGCTTTATGATACGTAGCAGTGACAGTGCTTTATCAGAACTGTTTTTAATGATGTTGCTCAGAATGTTTTCTTTCCAGATGATGATTGAGAAGCTAATTTAAAAAAAAATGGTGCCAGGTACCACAAGAGTAACAGAACTGTGCTGTTTTCTTGGGTTTTGTTTTTTTTACTTTTTTTTTCTTAATGGAGTGTGCTGGATGTCTCTACAGTTTTGTTCAGATGACTGCAGAACCTGGAAAAGCTGTTGCTGCTGTTGATGCATAACACACTGCTATTATTGGTCTTTTTATATAAATATAAATATATATATACAGATATATAATTTGAATTTTTTGAAACTTCAGCTGTGCTGTCAACTTTGGAAAAAAGTATCCCCGTTTACTGTGTTGAGTTGGCACTGTACAGAAATTAACAGCCATATTGGTCTAGAAATGTTGAACTTAAGTTTTTTCCATTTGTACAGGGGTAACACACTGTATTAAATATGTAAGATCTTATCTATGTGGGTTTGATTACAAAAACTAATAAAGTATTCTCTAAATTTAAAAAAAAGAGGTCAAGATGCTGGTCAGGATGGCACATACCTTTAATTCTGGTGCTTGGGAGGCAGAGACAGGTGGGTCTCTGAGTTCAAGGTCAGCCTGGTCTACATAGTGGGTTCTGGACGGCCAGGGATCAAGACCCAGCCTCAAAAGAAAAACCTTGAAGGCTATATTCTGCTATAGTCAGGTCAAGGCTATTTGTATATTGCTTACAAAATGCACCTTGAAAGTTTGCTCCCTGTCACCGATAACTGTCTCATTCTTTTCAGCTGGTAATTCTATTGCATTTTCCAGATCTGTCATAACAGCCACACAGGTAACCTCTCTTGGGTACATGAGACCCTGGTCTCTAAAAAGCAAAAGCTGTGTGTGTGTGTGTGTGTGTGTGTGTGTGTGTGTGTGTGTGTGTGTGTATGAATGTGTGTGTATACTAGTAAAATGGTATCTATATAGTTTAAATAACCAAAATGATGTATATATTGTCATATATACATGTTATTATAGTATATAGACTGTTATGTATAAGTACACTACATGTAATAGTATATAACATGCTTTCTTAAAAACTTCACGAATAGAAATATAATAATGTACTCATGAGATTCAGAGAATTTAGCTGCCCTGATTTCTGTTTCCCTGTTGCTTATGATAGTATCTGGCATTCAGAAGGTGCTCAGTAAATAAATATTGATTAAATCATCAGTTCACAAAAAAAAGAAATGGCTAAGAGCCTTGTATTATGTAATTTTGTTGCTTCTTCAATGTAAAAGGTTAGAACTTAAAACTTTCAGTGTATATGGAAATTTTTACTACAAACCTTTGCTCTCAAAGTGAGCTTTAACATTTTGTGAGTAGCTGTTGCACTACTCCAGAAAAGGATATTTCAAACTAATTTCAAGCTTCTAAGGATATGTTAATTGGCTGAGTATCTCACCCTACCAGAGGACTTGAGTCTTTGTTATGCACATTGGAGATAAAGCTTCAGCTGTGTTAATACAGAATTATAGACAAGAGTCGTGGAAGTATTTTAAAAATTAACCTGGTAAGACATATCTTATTCCAAACAACAGTTAATTGGTTATTACAAAATACTGATAATTGGCCTATTACATATATAAATTTTTCAGGCAAAATTGATAATTTTACTATTTCCATGCTTTTGTACTTCCTGTATATTTGTGCATACAACCCATAGAAAATGCGCTTACTGTATTTATAGGTGGTTCATCTAATGAAAAGGCTACATATATGATTGTGTCACTTGTTTATTCTCTTGAGTTTCTGTTGCTTCAGTACATTATTAAATTCCATGCTTTAGCCACTGTTTTTAAATCAAGCTTTCAATTCACATACTGATAGCCAATGTGTGGCTTGTGGTTTACAATTGATTTCAATTACTTAATGCTATATTAGAGACAGGTTTTCTACTTAAAATCAGTGAGTGATTTCAGTGTAAATTGTCTGACAACTCACTGTCCTTTCAGTGCTCTAGCTCAGACAACTAAACAAAACCATAGACCAAGCTCTTTAAAAATGGTAATGGAGTTGATATAAAAAGAGGAAGACTCCATTTGCTTGCTTTCAACTCCCAGGCTCACCCTGCCAGCTCAGGGATTTCTAGTATGACTGAATCTGGACAATATTTACAGGATTTGGCATTTCTAATCAATGCTTATGTTTAGGTAAATAAAGTTTGTGAGGTGCTAGAGAAATGGCTTAGTGGTTAAGAGCACTAAGTACTGTTCCTTAATAGACCATTTAAGAACTCAAACTGGATTGCCTGGGCTCTTTAGAAAGGGAGGACAGGATACCAGACAGATTATAGGCCTTACATAGGAACAATTAGTCAAAAAATCTCATTCTTTATATATCCAAAACAATAATGCTGGAGATAATAATTTGGTATGCAAGTCAATTTATAAATACAAGTGCTCAGTGTCCTCAATTTAACCCTTGAGGACTTACCTTAATAAATAATATCTTTACTATATCTTTTAAATAAAAAGGGGGAGTTATCCCTGTATGCTAAATAATGCTCCTTTTATTTCAATTTTAAAATTTGGATGCCAAAGTTTATGGCCCCCCTCAACTAGACATACTTCTGCCTAGGTGAAATAGAGAGATCCACTTATTGACATGATCCTGTCCAGATATTTTATATGGGGAAGAGGGAATGTTTGTGTTTTTTCTACAGGATGCTGCAAGAGTGTGCCAGCTGCCTGAGTGGTTGCTGAGACTTGCTGATCCTGGTTACATAAAGATTCAGCTCTCGTGGTTCGGGTCCCTGGAGTCATCCCTCTGCCCTGAGAGGAAGATAGAAGATTCCCCTTCACCTTTTGTCATCATAGAGATTTTGGCGTTGCTGCAGTCAGCGTTACCACTGCGTGTGTCCCGTTCCACTATGGCCCGCTCTCTGACCCTCTGTGCACTGCTGCTGGCTTGAGAAGACTGGACTCTAGCCATTGCTGCCCCCTTCATTCCCTGGTGACTCTTGCTGCCTTAACTGGTCATTGTACAGACTGTAGCTTCACAGGAATGCCACCTGCATGAAGCTGCTGTGGACTGGGGAACTCTGCCCTGGTTGTACAGATCTCAGAAATGGTTCCATTGTCTGCTGGTTGTTCCAGAGAAAAATGACTGATCCTGAACTGTCCTGGAAAAGACCTTGACACTTTCGCTGCTATTGTAGCAGCCATTACTGCTGCAGACATTGTGTCTGCAGTGTCTGGAGTTATCCTCCCCCAATCTATTGTTAGGCAAGCACAGTGGGTAAACTTTCTGGAGTAGTTACTAACAATTGGGAATTCTAAATTCTATTATAGGAGCGGCTTGACTACGGCCCTTGGTGGTAACAGCTGAGGTGAACCAGATGAGGTGCCCGCTACTTATCGGGAGTGGCTCTGTTGGTGCAGCCTTATGCTGTGGATTAGTGTTCATACCATGGTTGGTTTGCAAACTCAGATATCAACAGAAACGTGACAAGGCCGTTATCACTCAAGCCATATCACTTGTGGCCATTGTACTAGGGGCCTCCCCTGGAATTTGGTTATCTATGCTCAGGAATTAGTCGGTATCTGAGTTCTCTGCTCTTGCACCCCATGGATCTGTGGACTCATTGCACTGGGATGAGAGAGACTCAATGATCCTTTGATCAGCCCTTCCACATCGCTGAAGTTTCCTCATTGCACGCGATAGGGTGATCATGATTTGTTATAAAATAAATGATTTGTTATAAAATATAAATAATAATGGGGAGATGTAGAGTGCCGCTGCCACCACAAGATGGCACTGGCTTCAACTGCGCCCCACATGGAAGGCTGAGTTAGACAAGATATCGCTGGCCTCCGCCGCGCCAGCCTACTTCCTTTCAGGAAGTTTACTGTGTGCGCATGTGCAAGAGAGCCTTCGTGCCAGATCTTTGCCCACTCCAGGGCATGCCTATTGAGATCATGGGTAAGCGACCAATCAGGTTAGGATGCGCCGTGCTTGGGTGTATGTAAACCACACCATGCCGGCGCGTGGGGCTCCCCTTAAGATTTAATAAAAGTTTGGCTGCCGCAAGGATTCATATGTCACCGCATGTTTTCTTGCTGGTGAGGTCGCGCGTGGGACACTAAAGCATCTAAAAATCAATCTGGCTCTAGCACTCTTCCTGAGAAACATTTACTATCAGCCATACAATCCCCAAGACCATCGAAATCTAAAAAGGAGTATCTAGAAACTTGAGCATCTGTCCAAAGGACTTTAGGATGTTCAGCAACTTCTTCATGAGGTTGGTTAACCCATAGAACAAAATAACTAAAGCCATCTTCCCAGGGTGATTTCCCAACATCCACATATTTCTTCTTTTCTTTTATGCCTAGACAGAAGACCAGCTTCCTTCTCCCCATCTCTGATCTCTTCATCCTGTTTGTTCTCCCTCCCAAATTGCTCTTTACTCTGAATTAGAGGCCAATTAGTAAACCCTAGATATATGGAAGGAATATCTGAGAGGCAGTTGCCGTCAAGACAACACATGTGACATCACAGAAGAAGCTAGGGCTCTCCAGGTTACAAGAGATTTTTCATGGAGGGTGTAATGATGATGTCACTGAGAAATGCCATGTCCTACCTGCTGAACAGATTTCCTTACATTGACCAGATTTGAGGGTGCCCTTTCCAGGAGACTCCTGTGACACAGTGGAAACCTTTACATGCTACATCTCTCTAAAGCTAGGGATTTCTCTCTGCCTTATTAGTGGTTACATGGAAAAAGTTAGTGAAGGACTTGGAATGGGTAGAAAAGATCTTGTAACATAGAGTGGAGGAGATTCTTCTGGATAATAATTTTATTCCCAGGTACACTCATGAAATACAGTTCAATTTCGTAGATTTTTTTTCTGTTTCCCAAAGGCCAGTATTTTCCTATAGACCTTCAATTGAATGAATATTTTATTTTACTTTCTTATTGTGCATTCCTCAATATGGGACTTTATAAATATTGCTGAATGTGTACTCAAAAATTCTGTTTTCCATTTCCATTTTCTGCAATGATTTTGGCAACAAATGTGGCCCCACTATACAATAAGTATAACAATGTAAATACTGTGTACCTACTTGAAATGACTAACTCCCCAATCCTTATTTTATCCCAAAATTACCAGACATCAGCAAAGCAAAGGACAACATGGACTATGGAATTCAATGGTTCTCTAGTCCCATTTGATATCAGTTCTGCATTATCTACCTTATTGTGTTCTAAGGAAGAGACTTGAGGGTTTTCAATGTTTTACCATGATTCTTTCTTCAGGCCAAACATAAGATTCAGGAGGATGTGCAGGAGGAGGAAAGGCTTGAGGTCCAGTGAAACCTCAGCATCATTAGGTTCATAAGAACAAGAGAGAGTCTATTTGGCATTGTCATTTGTGGATTCTACTTTCTTGACCTTGTTTCCCAGAATCCATGTTAAAATTCCATCTAAGCTCATAGCTATACGTCATATATATATATATATGAATATATATATGAATATGTATATATATATGAAAGATAGATATAGATATAGATAGATATATCAGCCACCACAACTAGATAAGATTGATGAATCTTAGAATTGCATGATTAGAAGAAACGGATATAGGTCTTTCCTGAGAGACACAGCTAGAGCATGTCAAATACAGAGTGAATGGTAATGGCAAACCAGTGAACTGAAAACAGATCTCTTGTTGGTAGATTTTGGGGAAGGATAACAAGAGCTGAAGGAACTTTTAATCTGATAAGCAAAACAACGCCAACGAACCAGAGTTTTCCGGTACTAAATGAATATTGAAAGATTGTACATGGAAAGACCTATGGCTCCAAATGCATCTGTAGCAGAGATTGGCCTTGTTGGGCAACAGTGGAATGAGATGCCCTTATCTAAACTAGGTTTTATTTCCAATTCAAGGAAATGTCAAAGGGCAGTAAGGGGGATTATATAAGATTGGTAGGGGGACCGTTTAGGTATCTTATGGACAGGAAACTGGGAAAGTCAAAAATATTTGAAATGTAAATATGGAAAAATCAATTTAAAAATGCAAAAAAATTGCAAAAAATAATAAAAAATTAAATAAGTTAAAGATAAGAAAACTACCATCTAAACACACACATTGACTGAGAAATCTAAAGGGTCACTATCAGGCAATGGGAGTCAGAGTAATACTAGTGGAAAGACTGATATGATGAACTAGAAACACGTCTCTCTCCCAAATACCAGTATCAGGCACAAACTGCACTATAGGTATCCAAAGCATGGAGGAATTTACTCTGAGCTGAGGACACAATACTTGTCTTTCACTTCTTGTTAGGACCTTTTTCTTCTTGGCAAAAAAATAAAAGCCATGAGCTCTAAGGAGAAGAACAGTGCCCTTCACAACACCTGGCTATTGGGATAAAGATAATAACGATATAAACTACTTGACTTACAGGAAACACTAGAAGCAGGGAAGTCCAGATGCTTCTGACAGGCTCCGAGCTCCTGATCCCATGTGTGGAAGGCTCAGATTAATTCTATGTCTTCAATGTACCTACTCCACGCCTACCAAGGACTCATTGAGATTTCTCTGGGTCGACCTATTTCTTCCTTTTTATACCAAGACAGTAGGCCATCTTCTTTCTCCCCATCTCTGAGCTTTTCATCCTTTTCGATCTCACTCCCAAATAGATGTTTACTCTGAACTAGAGGCCAATTAGTAAACCCTAAAGGTACTGAAGGAATATCCGAGAGGCTTTTGCAGACATGACAACACTTGTTACCTCACAGAAGAAGCTAGGGCTCTCCAGGATACAAGAGATTTTTCATGGAGGGACTAATGATGATGTAACTGAGAACTGCCATGGCCTCCCTCTAAACAGCTTTCCTTACATTGACCAGTTTCGAGAGTTCCTTTTCCAGGTATGTCTCCTGTGACACAGTGGAAACCTTTACGTACTCCATCTCTCTAAAGCTAGAGATTTCTCTCTGCTTCATTATTGGTTACATGCTCTGAACGGAGAAAGTTAGTCAGGGTCCTGGCATGGGTAGAAATGGTCTGGGAACTTGGAGTGGAGGTGATTGTTCTGGATAATATTTTTATTCCTAGGTCCATTCCTGTGACATAAAGTTCAATTTTCTAGATTTTCTCTGTTTTGTAAAGGCCAGTATATTCCCTACAGACCTTTACGTGAATGAATATTGTATTTAACTTTCTTATTGCACATTCCTTGATAGGGGACTTTATAAATATTCCTGAATGTGTACTCAAAAATTCTGTTTTCCTATTCCATTTTCCGCAATGATTTTAGCAATGAAATGGGCCCAGCTATAGAGTGAGTATAACAGTGTAAATTCTGTGTACCTACTTCAAATGATAAACTCCTAATCCTTATTTTATCCAAAGATTACCAGTCATCAATAAAGCAAAGGACCACATGGACTATACATTTCAGATCTCTAGATATATTTGATATCTGTACTACACTATCTACCCTCCTGTGTTCCCATGGTCAGACTTGAAGGTTTTAGATGTATTACCATGATTCTTTCTAAGGCCAAATATAAGAAACAGGAGGATGTGCAGGGAGAAGAAAGGCCTGAGGAACAGTGAAACCTCAATTTCAAAATCTTCATAAGTACAGGAGGGAGTCTATTTGACATTGTCATTTGTAAATTCTACATTCTTGACTTACTTACACAGAATCCATGTTAACTTTCCACCTAACCTAATAGATGTAGGAAGCACCAAAAGTATATGTATGTATATATATATATATATATATATATATATATATATATATATATATATATATATATATCCACCAAAACAGAATAAGATTGATGAAGCTGAGAAGTGCATTCTGCCAGGAACCAGATATAGATATTTCCTGAAAGACACAGCTAGAACATATTATATACAGAAGTGAATGTTTTCTTGTAAAAATATAAAAATAAAAAAGTAAAATTTTCTTTTACCCTGCTAACACTTTCATCGATGTGTCTGAAATTCTGTGCAAGATATTTTGGCAGAAACACCTTCCCACTCCTCGGCTGCGAGTGTTTACTGACGCCACACACTTTCCTATACTCACATCCTCACATTAAAAACACACAACACAATAATCTTTAATCCACTTCCTTAGATATAATTTCCCTCTTAAACATACAAAGCTGGGTACCATCCATCCCTTAGAAACATTAATAACAACATGTAAATACACAGAACAGAATCTTAAATTCACCTACCATGGCTTCTCACTCTGTCATCTTCCTTCCTCTCTTTTTTCCTCTAGTCTCTTCCCCTTCCTTAAACATCTCTCGCCCATTCTTCCTTCTCCTCAAATGATAACCCTCCTCCTATCCTGTTCCTGCCACTCACATATACTTTACAAATTCAATGGGGAGGTAGTTCTGGTGAAGTAACCTGAGTTCTGAGTACAGGACTATGCAGCTGACCTTGGGGTAGTGGAATTAGCATCAAACACAGATAACTTCAGGGCAAATCACAACTTGAACCCTAGTGGCAAACCAGTGAACTGAAAACTGGCTTCTTGTTGTTAGATTTGGAGAAAGGATTAGAAGAGGTGAAGGTGCTTTCAACCCCATAAGAACAACAATGCCAATGAAACAGAGCTTTCTGGTAGACCAATATTCAAAGACTGTACATGAACAGATCTATGGCAATAACTGCATATGATGCAGAGGATGGCCTTGTTGGGCAACAATTGAAGGAAAACCCTTGGTCCTGCCTAGGTTTGTCTCCCAGTTCACGTGAATGTCCAGGGTCAGTAAGGGGGTTTATAGGAGAAGGGCAAGGGGACTGGTAATGGATCTTAAAGTCAGGAAACTGGGAAAGGAAATAATATTTTAAATGTAAATTTAGAAATATCAAATTAAAAAAGAAATAAAATTTATTAAAAAATTAAAAATGAAAGAAATAAAAGAAAAGAAATTTACCAGCTAATCACATCTATTGACTAAGAATTTTAAGGGGTCACTGTCAGGGAACAGTAGTCAGAGTAATACTAGTGGAAAGACTGATAGAATGAAGTCTCATCTATAATCACTTCTCCCTCCCAGATATCAGTGCCACACAAGAACTGCATTATTAGAATCCAATGCATGGAGGAATTTACTCTGAACTGAGGACACAATACTTGACTTACTTTTCTTTCTTAGGTTCTTTTCCTTCTTGGCAAAAGGATAAAAGCTATGAGCTCTCAGGAAAAACTATAGTGCCCTTCCCAACACCTGGCTTTTGGAATAAAGAAATGAATTATATAAACTAACTGACTTCCAAGAAAAATAACAAGCAGGAAGTCCAGATGTTTTTGAGAGAATCGCAGCTCCTGATTCCATAAGTGGAAGGCTCAGATCAAGGCTGTCTCTTCAGTGAACCTACTCAATCCCTACCCAAGACTCAAGGAACTTTCCCATTGACAACATATTTCTTCCTTTTTTTTTTATACCAAGACAGAAGGCCAGCTTCCTACTCCCCATGTCTGATCACTTCATCCTCTTTGTTCTCCCTCCCAAATGGCTGTTTACAATGCATTAGAGGCCAATTCATAAACCCTAGAGGTACTGAAGGAATATCTGAGAGGCAGTTGATGTCACGCCAACACTTGACATCACAGAAGAAGCTAGGGCTCTCCAGGTACGAGAGTTTTTTCAGGGAGGGCCTAATGATGATGTCACTGAGAACTGCCATAGCGTACCTGCTGAACAGCTTTCCTTACATTGACCAGATTTGAGGGTGCCCATTCCTCATATGTATCCTTTGATTCAGTGGAAACCTTATGTACTCCATCACTGTAAAGCTAGAGACTTCTCTTTGCTTTATTAGTGGTTACACGCTCTGAATGGAAAAAGTTAGTCAGAGGCTTGGCATGGGCAGAAAAGATCTTGTAACATGGCGTGTAGGAGATTCTTCTGGATGTTAATTTTATTCCCAGGTACATTTAGAGAATTAAAGTTCAATTTTGTAGGTTTTCCCTGTTTCCTAAAGGCCAGTCTTTTCCCTATAGACCCTCAATTGAATGAATATTGTATTTCACTTTCTCAGTGTACATTCCTTGATAAGAGTTTTTATTAATATTCCTGTATGTGTACTCAAAAATTCTGTTTCCAATTCCATTTTCAGCAAAGCAAAAGACAAAATGAGTAAGGCATTCAGCTGTGTAGTCCTATTTGATATCAGTACTACACTATCTACCTTCCTGTGTTCCCATTGATAGACTTGAGGGTCGTATGTTTTACCATGATTCTCTCTGAAGGCCAAACATAAGATAGCGGAGGATGGGCAGAAAGAAGAAAGGCTTGAGGATCAGTGAAACCTCAACTTCAATAGGTTCATAAGAACAGGAGGGTGTTTATTTGGCATTGTCATTTCTGAACTGTACACTCTTGACCTAGTTGTTCAGAATCCATGTTACAATTCCACCTAACCACATAGGTGTAGGAGCCACCAAAAGTATAAATATACATCAGCCACCAAAAGTAGATAAGATTGATGTAGCTAAAAAGTGCATTCTGCCAGCAACTGGACATAGATATTTCCTGAGAGACACAGGTAGATCATATCAACTACAGAAGTGAATGCTAGTGGTGAACCAGTGAAGTGAAACAGACCTCTTGTTGGCAGATTTTGAGAAAGGATTACAAGAGCTGAAGGAGCTTACAATCCCATAAGATCAACAATGTCAATGAATCAGAGCTTTCTGCTACTAGACCATTATTTAATGAATGTACATAGACAGAGCTATGGCTCAAACTGCATGTGGCAGAGGATGACCTTTTTCATCACAAATGGAAGCAGAAGCTATTGGTCCTCTCTAGGTTTGTCTCTAAGTTCAAGGGAATGTGATGGCACAGTCAGGGGGTTAGAGAATAAGGGGAAGGATATAGGTAGGAATCTATGGGCAGGAGAATGGGAAATGAAATAACATTAAATGTAAATATAAAAACATCAAGTTAAAAAAAGCAATAAAATTTCTAAAACATAAAAAAAGAAAGAAATAAAAGAAGAAAAAACTTACAGTTAATCACACCTATTGACTCAGAATAGTAAATGGTAGTCAGTGGAAATAATAGCACTGCTGCTTCTCAGACTGCACTATAGGTATCCAAAACATGGAGGAGTTTACTCTGTGCCAGGGACACAATACCTGTCTCTCCCTTTTTCCTTAGGATCCATAAGAACAGAGAAGTCCAGATGCTCCTGAGAGGCTCCCAGCTCCTGATTCCCATAGATAGGAGGCTCATATCAAGGCTATCCCTTTAGCAATCCCACTAAATCCCTACCAAGTACACACTGACCTGTACCAAGGACAATGTATTTCTTCCTTTTTTTATACCAAGACAGAAGGCCAGCTTCCTTCCCGCTCCCCATATCTGATCTTTTCATCCTCTTTGTTCTCCCTCCCAAATTGATGTTTACTCTGAATTAGAGGCCAATTAGTAAACTCTAGAGGTACTGAAGGAATATCTGAGAGGCAGTTGCAGTCATGACAACACTGTGACATCACAGAAAAGCTAGGGCTCTCCAGGTTACAAGAGATTTTTCAGGGAGGCCTAATGACGATGTCTCTGAGAAGCGCCATGGCCTCCCTCTAAACAGCTTTCCTTACATTGACCAGTTTTGAGAGTGCCTTTTCCAGGTATGTCCTCTGTGACACAGTGGAAAACTTTACATATGACATCTCTCTAAAGCTGCAGACTTCTCTCTGCTTCATTAGTGGTTACATGCTCTGAATGAAGAAAGTTAGTCAGGGGCTTGGCATGGGTAGAAAATATCTAGGAACATGGAACAGAGGAGATTCTTTTAGATAATAATTTTATTCCCAGGTCCATTCCCGTGACATACTGTCCCGCGCTATCGTCTCGCCAGCAAGAACGCACGCACAGACACACGAATCCTTCTGCAGCAAAGCGTTTATTGTATCTTAAAG
This sequence comes from Rattus norvegicus, assembly GCF_036323735.1. Taxonomy (NCBI): domain Eukaryota; kingdom Metazoa; phylum Chordata; class Mammalia; order Rodentia; family Muridae; genus Rattus; species Rattus norvegicus. The sequence goes on from NW_026947365.1 coordinate 185,312, forward strand.
AGGGGACACGGGGCCCCAGCATGGCGCAGCTTATATACACCCTAGCGCGGTGCATCCACACCTGATTGGTCGCTTACACATGATCTCATAGGCACGCCCCGGAGTGGGCAAAGACCTGGCACGAAGACACTCTTGCACATGCGCACACAGCTAACTTCCTGAAAGGAAGTCGGCCTGGCACGGCGGAAGCCAGCGCCATCTTATAATGGCAAATGCTATCCCGGCTTTCCACGTGGGGCGCAGTGGAAGCCAGCGCCATCGTGTGGTGGCAAATGTTATTGCGGCTTTCCACATCTCCCCCTTTTTGTTTTACTAGTATGAGGCTGGTCTAGGTCCCTGCAGTTACGTCCATCTGCTGTGGTTCCTGTCTTAGGTCGTTCCTCTATGTCACAGCCTTATCAGTCGTAGGGTAACACTATCGCCACCAGGCCCCGTGTCTTAGATTGGTCTGTGCATGAGGAAAGTTGCCCGTCTCTGGATACCGCAGTGCTGTGTGACAGTAACTGTTAAACGACCTCGGGCAAACTCTGTAAAAGAGGACAGCCAGAAAATGAGTTAGTGGGGAAATCATGATCACCCTATCACGTGTAATGAGGAAACCTCAGCGATGTAGATGGGCTGATCAAAGAATCATTGAGTCTCTCTCATCCCAGTGCAATGGATCCACAGATCCATTGGGTGCAAGAGCAGAGAACTCAGATGTCGACAAATTTTTGAGAATAGATAACCAAATTTTAGGGGAGGCCCCTTGTTCAATGGACACAAGTGCTTGAGTGGCAATGACCTTGTCACGTTTCTGTTGAGATCTGAGTTTGCAAACCAACCATAGCATGAACATAGTATAGGGCTGCACCAGAGAGAGCCACTCCCGATAGTGGGCACCTAATCTGGTTCTCCTCAGATGCTACCACCAAGGGCCGTAGTCAAGCTGCTCCTATAATAAAATTTAGAATTCCCAAATGGTAGCAACTACTCCAGAAAATTCACCCACTGTGCTTGCCTAACAATAGAATGGGGGGAGGGTAACTCCAGACACTACAGACACAATGGCTGCAGCAGTAATTGGCTGCTACAATAGCAGCGAAAATAACAAGGTCTTTCCCAGGACAGTTCAGGATCAGCCATTCTTTTCTGGAACAACTAGCAGGCAATGGGACCATGTCTGAGATCTGCATAACCAGGGCAGTGTTCCCAGTCCACAGCAGCTTCACGCAGGTGGCATTCCTGTGAAGCTATAGACTGCAAAATGACAACACTAGTTAAGGCATCAAGAGTCACCAGGGGAATGAGGGGAGCAAGGGTAACGGAGTCCAGTCTTCTCCAGAAAGCAGCAGTGCACAGAGATTCTGAGCGTAGCCACAGTGGGACGGGACACACGCACTGGTTGACAAAAGATGAGGGGGGATCGTCCATCTTCCTTTCAGGGCAGAGGAATGACTCCAGGGACCCGAAACACAAAAGATGAATCTTCATGCAACCAGGATCAGCAAGTCTCACCAACCACCTCTGGCAGCTGGCACACTCTTGTAGCATCCTGTAGAAAAAACACAAAGATTCCCTCTTCCCCATATAAAATACCTGAACAGGATCATGGCAATATGTGAAACTTTCTATTTCACCTAGGCAGAAGTATGCCTAGTTGTAGGGTGCCATAAACACTCAGAGTTCCTTGGCATCCAAATTTTAAAATTGAAATAAAAGGAGCATTATTAAATAATTGTATAGCATACAGGGATAACTCCCCCTTTTTTTTTTTATTATGATATAAACTGACTAGTATCATTGTCCTCCCTCCTTAAGGGGTCCAGGCAATCCAGTTTGAGTTCTTAAATGTCCTATAAAGGAACAGTACTTAGTGTTCTTAACCACTAAGCCATCTCTCTAGCACCTCACAAACTTTATTTACCTAAACATAAGCATTAATTAGAAATGCCAAATTCTGTAAATATTGTCCAGAGTCAGTTGTACTAGAAATCCCTGAGCTGGCAGGGTGAGGCTGGGAATTGAAAGTAAGCAAATGGAGTCTTCCTCTTTTCATATCAACTCCATTACCATTTTCAAAGAGCTGGGTCTATGGTTTTGTTTAGTTGTCTGAGCCAGAGCACTGAAAGGACAGTGAGTTGTCAGACAATTCACACTGAAATCTTCCCTCACTGATTTCATGTAGAAAACTTGTCTCTAGTAAAGCATTAAGTAATTGAAATTGGGTGTAAACCACGAGCCACACATTGGCTATCAGCATGTGAATTGAAAGCTTGATTTTTTAACATTTTAAAAACAGTGGCTACAGAACATAATTTAATAGTCTGTGTTGAAGCAGGGGAATCTCAAGAGAATAAACAAGTGATGAACCACCTATAAATACAGTAAGCGCATTTCTTATAGGTTGTATGTACAAATATACAGGAAGTACAAAAGCATGTAAAGAGTAAAATTAACAATTTTGTCTGAAAATCTTGTATATGTAATAGGCCAAATATCAGTATTTTGTAATAACAATTAACTCTTGCTTTGAATAAGATATGTTTTACCAGGTTTCTTTTTTTAAAATACTTCCATGACTCTAGCCTACAATTCTGTATTAACACAACTGAAGCTTTATCTCCAATGTGGATAACAAAGAATGACCTAAGTCCTCTGGTAAGGTGAGGTATTTAGCCAATTAACATATCCTTAGAAGCTTAAAATTAGTCACAAATATTCTTTTTTGGAGTAGTGTAACAGCTACTCCCCAAATATTAAAGCTCATTCTGAGAGCAAAGATTTGTTGTAAAAATTTCCATACATACTGAAAGATTTAAAGTTCCAATTTCTTACATTGAAGAAGCGACAAAATTACATAATATGAGGCTGTTAGCCATTCTTTTGTAAAATTTTTTAATGATATCACTTTATGGCTCTCTAAAATTATAAGCAACCTCACAATGTAAACTCACAATCGCTATGACATAAACAAATTGCATAAAAACAATCCTCTAAATCTGTCTTGAAATGGCAGTTGGAGTAAGCAAACTGGCTGTAATGTTCTCACAAGTTCTAAAACCTCATCAATCCTTCATAAATCCTGTAACAATCTCTACCTGTTTGATTTTTTTCTTAATTACAAATAAGTTTGAGTTAGTCAGTGCAACACTGGCAATCCTTAATCACAATCCTTAAATTCTCCTTGTAACAACAGAGCACAACCACAACTTTGGAAAGTCACCTGAGTTCTGAGTATGTGACTAGGCAGCTGTTCGTGGGGCCGTAGAATTAGCATCAAAATACAGATAACTTCGGGACAAACCACAACTTTGGAAGGCAAAACTCAACTTCTAACAAACTAGCCTCTAAAACCTAGTCTCCAAAACACCGTTACAAAGTTTGACTCTCAATTCTTACAAATGAATGCCCGATGGTGTGGTCTCCAATACCTCAACAGAGAGACATTGTCCTAAATTATTTTAGAAGCCTGGTTTCTAAGAGTTCCATAAAAATATTGTCTTAATTTAGACCTGTTTCCCTAGGTTGGCTCATGGCACATGTTGTCTAGAATGACATTATCCAAATTACCAGTTTTATGTCAACTTTCTGTTACCAATATTATACCTTTTTAACCACATCTAATAACTTAACAGTCAATAGTCGATAACCAAGGCATGTAGAGCATATTTAGACATTTAAAACCAATCAGAAACAAAATTGAATTGGCTTCACATACCTTTAATATTTAGACCAAGCACCATTTTTAATTTTCTAGCTGTAATATTAAGAGAGCTGTAATAGTAAGTCAAATAATATGTCAGGGATTTTTCTAAGAGAAACAGCCATCAGCTCCTGTAACAAAGAAGCTGAGGAGGTGCTGGCGCCTTTAAAATCAGCTCCTGTAGACGCTCACCTCTGGGCAGCTTCTCCAGCTGACGTAGACACCTTACTACAGGTGCAGGGCTCCACGGGCTGATTGAAACTGATTTTTATTCATTTGTTCCTTTTTTTGAAATGAGTTAAAACCAAATCAAGGTGTGAACGACTGGCAGATGAAGTTTGTACCATTTTCTCTTTTGAACATGAAACATAAAACATTTAAGCAACAAGAAACAAAAACCACAGACATAAACTGACATACATGGACAGCTTGGTGCACCAAGGACAGACAATAGACAAAGAGGGAAAAAACTAGATGGTGTTCCACGAAAGGGACCCACATTCCAATAGGAGTCAGCAGAGAGGTAGGATTTCCCACCACTTCCATGGAGACCATCCACTAGAGTGGAGTTGATATGGACGATGGATTGTCTCAATTCCTGGACTAGTCCATCAACGTGTTGAAACCAAATTCCTGTAAGATACTGAGATATATTACGGGATATCTGAGCAGCACGACTGACATTCACAAATGGTGTGGAAGTGAAACACTACAACTCTGAAGACAAAAGTTGAGAATTGAGATGTCCTTTTGTTTGATTCTCCTGAATAAATTTTCAGGCGGTCTACCTCTATCAAATCTGATCAGTATGACTCTGTGAAGTTTAATCAAAATTATCAGCCTTGCCCACAAAGGATCCATAACTTTCAGTTTCTTCACAGTGGCTCTCCACCTAGACCCATATCTTTCTTCTTCATAGCGAGCTCCCTCATCTTCTAGATCCTCTTCCTCAGAGGAGCTAAGCTCGTCTGTTTCTGAACTATCAAGCTCCAAAGCCTCTAACTCCTTTACCGGATAAAGGCTTCTCCTTTCCAGAGCTTTCTTCCCCTTTCTCTGTTTCTCTCCCGGGGCGTTCTTTCCCCAAACTCTCGCTCCCTCAGATCTAAAGTCTTTGGGAGGGTCTGTTTTCTTACCTGCACCTTTTCTTTTTGAGGTCTTTAATCTTTTATCCCGCACTGTTTCTGACATGCTGTCTTGTAACTCCCTTAGCACTCTCTGTCCCGCTATCACAGTTGGGCGGCATATCCCATCTTCTAGGCAAGACCTCCGATGGTGCCTAGGAGCAGCCGCAAAATCAAAAACCAAACGAGAAAGAATGAAGGCTGCTAAAACGATAACAAAAGCCTCCGCCGCATCTTCTAGTGGGGGAGAGAAGTGAAAGAGGTCAAGACCAAACATATCTCTCAGAGCTTACCTTAGACACTGCAGTTCTGGATCCTCTCCGCGGACAGAGGGCCCCCTCGGCGCCTGGCAATGGTGTGGCGTTTCTCCCGGGTTTCAGCACCAGATGTCCCACGCTATCGTCTCGCCAGCAAGAATGCACGCGTGGACACACGAATCCTTCTGCAGCAAAGTGTTTATTGTATCTTAAAGAGGGGACGCAGGGCCCCAGCAATGCGCGGCTTATATACACCCTAGCGCGGCGCATCCACACCTGATTGGTCGCTTATCCATGATCTTATAGGCACGCCCCAGAGTGGGCAAAGACCTGGCACGAAGACACTCTTGCACATGTGCACACAGCTAACTTCCTGAAAGGAAGTCGGGCTGGCGCGGCGGAAGCAGGCGCCATCTTGTAATGGCAAATGCTATCCCGGCTTTCCACGTGGGGCGCAGTGGAAGCCAGCGCCATCTTGTGGTGGCGAATGTTATTGCGGCTTTCCACAACATACACTTCAATATCCTAGGTTTTCTCTGTTTCTCAAAGGCAAGTATTTTCCCTACAGACCTTCAATTGATGAAATATTGTATTAATATTTTTTCTACATTCCTTGAGAGGGGACATTATAAATATTCCTGAATGTGTAGTCAGAAATTGTTTTCCTATTCAATTTTTTCAATGATTATGGCAAAAATGGGCCTAGGTACAGAGTGAGTATAACAGTGTAAATATTGTGTACCTACTTCAAATGGTAAACTCCCAAATCCTTATGTTTTTCAAAGACTTTCAGACATCAGTAAAGCAAACGACCACATGGAGTATTGAATTTGTTTCTCAAGACCTTTTTGATATCAGTACTACAGTATCACCCTTCCAGTGTCCCAGGGACAAATTTGAGGGTTTGAATGCTTTACCATGATTCATTCTTCAGGCCAAACAATAGATTCTGGAGGATGGGCAGGGAGAAGAATGACTGAAGTCCAGGGATCCCTGAACTTCAGTAGGTTCATAAGAACAGGGGGGAGTCTATTTAGCATTTTCATTTGTGGATTCTACATTCTTTTTTTTTTCTTTTCTTTTTTTCGGAGCTGGGTACCGAACCCAGGGCCTTGTGCTTACTAGGCAAGCACTCTTCCACTGAGCCAAATCCCCAACCTGGTTTCTATATTCTTGACCTAGTTGAGCAGAATCCATGTTAAATTCCACCTTACTTCATCACTGCAGGAGCCATCAAAGTGTATATATAATATTTATGAAGCTAAGAAGTACATTCTGTGCCAGGATCCAGATATAGATCTTTCCTTAGAAAAAATACAGAAGTGAGTGCTGTGCTAGCGGCAAACCAGTAAACTTAAAATGGACCACTTGTTGGTATATTTTGAGAAAGTACTACAAGAGGTGAAGGGGCTTTAACTGCATATGAACAACAATGCCAATGAATCAGTGCTTTCTCGTACTAAACCAATATTCAAGGTTGGTACACAGACAGAACTATGGCTGGTTATGTCCTTATTAGCATCAATGGAAGGACAACCCATTTGTTCTCCCTGGGTTAGACTCACAGTTCAATGGAACGTAAAGGGGCAGTAAGGGGCATAATAGAACAAGAGCAGGAGCATGGTTAGGGATCTTATGGACAGGAAATTGTGAAAGGAAATAACATTTGAATATAAATATAGAAATATCCAATTAATAATAAAGAATAAAATATGGTAAAAATAAAAAAAATGAAAGAAATTAAAGAAAAGAGCACAACCAACTAATCACATCTATTGTCTCAGAAATCTAAAAAGTCATTGACAGGGAATGGTAGTCAGAGTAATACTAGTGAAAAGACGGGGACAATGAGGTGTCTAATAGGATCACTTCTCCCTCCCAGATAACAGGGTCAGACATAAACTGCACTAAATGAATCCAAATCATGGAGGAGTTCACTCTGAACTGAGGACACAATACCTGTCTTTCCCTTCTTCCTTAGAAACTTTTTCTTCTGTGACAAAAAGGATAGGAGTCATGAGCTCTCGGTAAACAACTATGCCCTTCCTAACTCTTGGATTTTGTAAGAAATTAATGATATAAACTCTCTGATGTCCAGGAACCATAACAAGCAGGGAAGTCCAGATGATTCTGAGAGGCTCCCAATTCCTGATTACAATATGTGGAAGTCTCAGATCAAGGATATCTCTTAAGCGAATCCACTGGACACCTGCGCAGGACTCACCGAGCTTTCCTATAGACCACATATTTCTTCCTTTTTTATACAAAGACAGAAGGGCAGCTTCCTTCTCCCCATCTCTGATATCATCTTCCTTTTTTTTATTCCCTCGCAAATGGCTCTTTACTCTTCATTAGGAGCCAATTAGTAAACCCTAGAGGTACTGAAGGAATATCTGTGATTCAATTGCAGTCAGGACAACACTCGTGACATCACAAAAGAAGCTAGGTCAATGCGGGATACAAGAGCTTTTTCAGGGAGGGCCTAATGATGATGTCACTGAGAATTGCAATAGCCTACCTGCTGAACACCTTTCCTTACATTGACCAGATTGAAGTTTGCATTTTCCTTGTACGTCTCCTGTTGCACAGTAGAAACCTATACAAAACCCATCTCTCTAAAGCTAGAGACTTCTCTCTGCTTCACTAGTGGTTACATGCTCTGAATGGAGAAAAATTAGACAGGGTAGAAAAGATTTAGGAACATGAAGTGTAGGAGATAATTCTAGATAATATTTTTATTCCCAGTTTCAGTCCTGTGATATACAGTTCAATTTTTTCTGTTTTCTCTGTTTGCCAAAGGCCAGTATTTTCCCTACAGACCTTTAATTGAATGAATATTGTATTTCAATTCCTTATGGTTAATTCCTTGATAGGGTATTTTGAAAATATTCCTCAATGTGTACTCAATAATTCTGTATTCCAATTCCATTTTCTGCAATGATTTTGGTCACAAAAGGTGCCCAGCTATAGAGTGAGTATAACAGTGTAAATACTGTGTACCTGTCTCAAATGATAAACTCCCAAATCCTTATTTTAACAAAAAATTACCAGACATCAGGAAAGCAAAGGACAACATGGACTATTGGATTTGGTTATCTAGTCCTATTTGATATCAGGACTACACTATCTATCTTCCAGTGTTCCCATGACCAGACTTGAAGGTTTAGGATGTTTTAACAAGATTCTTTCTTAAAACCAAAAGTAAGATACCAGATGATGGGCAGGAAGAAGAATAGCTTGAGCACCAGTTATACGTCTACTTCAATAGGTTCATAAAAACAGGAGGGAGTCTTTTAGAAATTGTCATTTATTAATTCTACATTCTTGACATAGTTGGGCAAAATCCATGTGAACATTCCACTTGACAAAATAGGTGAAAGAGCCACCAAAACTATATTTGTACACATCAGCCAAGAAAACTAGGTAAGATTGATAAAGGAAGAAGTGCATTCTGCCAGGACCTGGATTTAGATACTTCCTGAGAGACACAGATACAGCATGTGATATACAGAAGCGAATGCAAGTAGCAAACCAGTGAACTGAAAACAGACCTCTTGTTGGTAAATTTTGAAAAATTTTACCAACTCGAAGAGCTGAAGGTGCTTTCAACCCGAGAAGAACAACAATGCCAGTGAACCAGCGCTTTCTCATAATAGATCTATATACAAAGAAAGTACATGGACTAACCTATGGCTCCAAATGCATGTGGCAGAAGATGGCCTTTTTGGTCAACATTGGAAAGAGAAGCCCTTGTATTCCCTACTTTGTCTCCCAGTTCAAGGGAATGCATTATGGCAGAAAGGCTGGTTTGAAAAGAAGGAAGGGGTAGGAAACTGATGGGCAGGAAACTGGAAAGGAAATAATATTTTCAAAGTAAATATAGAAACATCCGGTTAAAAAATCAATAAATTTTGCTAAAAAATAAAAAAAGAATGATATAAGAGAAAAAAAGCTGCCAAGTAAACACACATATTGACACAGAAATCTGAAGTGTTATTCAGAGTAATACTAGGGGAAAGACTGAGATGATGAAGTCTCAATTAGAAGCACTTCTCTAACCCAGATATCAGTGTCAGACACAAACTGCACTATAGATATCCAAAGCATGGAGGAGTTTACTCAGAGCTAGGGACACAATACTTGTTTTTCCCTTCTTTTTTAGGACCTTTTCTACTTGACAAAAAGAGTAAAGGTCATGACGTCTCAGGAAAATAACTGTGCCCTTTACAACACTCGGCTTTTGGTATCAAGAAATTAATGATATAAACTCTCTGTCTTCAAGGAACCATAAGAACAGAGAAGTCCAGATAAGAACAGAGAAGTGCAGATGCTTCGGAGAGTCTCCCAGCTCCTGATTCCCTCTGGTGGAAGACTCAGGTCAAGGCTATGTCTTCAGCGACACCACTCAACCCCTACAAAGGACTCACTAAGCTTTCCAAAGGACCACATATTTCTTCCTTGTTTTTTATACAAAGACAAAAGACCAGCTTCTTCCTCCCCATTTCTGTTCTCTTCATCCTCTTTGTTATCACTCCCAAATTTGCTCTGAAGTAGAGGCCTATTAGTAAACCCTAAAGGTACTGAAGGAATATCTGAGAGGCAGTTGCAGTCACAACAACACTGTGACGTAACAGAAGAAGCTAGGGCTCTCCAGGTTACAAGAGAGTTTTCAGGGAGGGCCTAATGATGATGTCACTGAGAACCGCCCTGGCCTACCTGCTGAACAGCTTTCCTTACATTGACCAGATTCGAGTTTGCACTTTCCAGGTATGTCTCCTGTGACATAGTGGAAACCTTTACATACTCCTTCTCTCTAAAGCTGGAGATTTCTCTCTGCTTCACTAGTGGTTACATGCTGTGAGGCTTGGCATGGGTGAAAAAGATTTAAGAACATGGAGTGTAGGAGATTCTTCTAGAAAATATTTTTATCCCCAGGCCCATTCCTGTGACATACAGTTCAATTTTCTCGGGTTTCTCTGTTTCCTAATAGCCAGTATTTTCCTTACAGATGTATAATTGAATGAATATTTATTTCAATTTCTTATTGTAAAATCCTTGTTAGGAGACTTTGTAAATAATTCTCAATGTACTCAAAAATTCTGTTTTCGAATACCATTTTCTGCAATGATATGTTCACAAATGGGGCCCAGTTGTAGTGTAACTATAATAGTGTAAATTCTGTGTACCTACTTCAAATGGCAATCTCCCAAATTGTTATTTTATCGAAAAATTACCAAACATCAGGAAAGCAAATGACAACATGGACTATTGAATTATGTTTATTGTCCCATTTGATATCAGTACTACACTATCTAGCTTCCAGTGTTCCAATGGCGCGACTTGAGGGTTTAGGATGATTTACCCTGATTCTTTCTTCAGGCCAAACGTAATATGCCAGATGATGTGCAGGGAAGAGAATGGCTTGAGGACCAGTTAAACATCTACTTCAGGGTTGGGGATTTAGCTCAGTGGTATAGTGCTTGCCTAGCAAGCACAATGCTCTGGGTTCGGTTCCCAGCTCCAAAAAGAAAAAAAAAGAAAAAATAAAGTCTACTTCAATAGGTTCATAAAAACAGGGGGAGTCTCTTAGATATTATCATTTTTGAATTCTATATTCTTGACATAGTTGGTCAGAATCCATGTTAAAATTCCAATTAACTTCATAGGTGTAAGAGGCACCAAAAGTATATATGTGTACATCAGACAAAAAAAAACTAGATAAGATTAATGAAGGTAAGAAGTGCATTCTGCAAGGAACTGGATATGGTTATTTACTGAGAGACACAGATACAGCCTTTCAAATGAAGAAGTGAATGCTAGTAGCAAATCAATGAACTGAAAACAGACCTCATGTTGGTAAATTTTGAAAAAGGATTAGAAGAGCTGAAGGTGCTTTCAACCCCATAAGAACAATGATGCCAATGAACCAGAGCTTTTTTATTACTAGACCAATATACAGAGAAAGTACATGGACTGACCTATGGCTACAAATGAATATGTTGCAGAGGATGGCCATTTTGGGCAACATTAGAAAGAGAAACCCTTGTCCTCCCTAGTTTGTCTCCCAGTTCAAGGCAATGTCATGTGACAGAAAGGCTGGTTAGAGAAGAAGGAAATGGAACAGGTAGGAATCTTACGGGAAGGAAACTGGGAAAGGAAATAATATTTTAAATGTATATATAGAAACATCCAGTTAAAAAGCAAAAAATTTGCTTAAGCATAAAAAAAGAATGATATAAAAGAAAATAAAGCTGCAAAGTCATCACAAATATTGACTCTGAAAGCTGATGTCGTAGTCAGAGTAATACTAGTGGAAAGACTGAGATGATGAAGTCTCACCTAGAAGCACTTCTCTCTCCCAAATATCAGTGTCAGAAACAAACTGCACTATAGGAATCCAAAGCATGGAGGAGTTTATCTTGAGTTAGGGACACAATACTTGTTTTTCCCTCCTTCCTTAGGACCTTTTCTTCTTGAAAAAAAAGAGTAAATGTCATGACCTCTCAGGAAAATAACTGTGCCCTTCACAAAACTTGGCTTTTGGAGTAAAGAAATGAATGGTATAAACTCTCTGACTTCCAGGAACCATAAGAACAGGGAAGTCCAGATGCTTCTGAGAGCCTCCCAGCTCCTTATTCCCTTATGTGGAAGGCTCAGACCAATGCTACCTGTTCAGCGATACCACTCAACCCTACCAAGGACTCACTGAGCTTTCCCAAGGACCATGTATTTCTTCTTTGTTTTTATACCAAGAGAGAAGGCCAGCATCCTTTTACCCATTTCCAATTCTTCATACTCTATGTTATCAAACCCAAATTTCTCTGAATTAGAGGCCAAATAGTAAACAATTTCCAGGATTGTCTCCTGTGACACAGTGGAAACCTTTATGTACTCCATCTCTCTAAAGCTAGATACTTCTCTCTGCTTCACTAGTGGTTACGTGCTCTGAATTAGGAAAGTTATTCAGGGGCTTGGCATGGGTAGTAAAGATTTAGGAACATGGAGTTTAGGAGATTCTTCTAGAGAATATTTTTATTCTGTATGTCACAGGCTTATTCCTGTGACATACAGTTCAATTTTCTAGGTTTTCTCTGTTTCCCAAAGTCTAATAATTTCCCTATAGACCTTTAACTTAATGAATATTGTATTTCCATTTCTTATTGTAAATTCCTTTAAAAGTGACTGTAGGAAGCTGCAATGTGCCAGGCCTCAAAGTTGGTGCTGGTTTCTGCCTTCCACTCTCCCAATGGTGAGCTCTCCTTGCAGTAAACTAGTCCTTATTTGGCTATGCCTGCCTGGTCTGCTGGCTTCCGCATAGTGACAGCATATCTGCATGACCCACATGGCTTGATAGGATTGGCCAGCACTAGCTTTTTAAGTGTGGTGCGAGGGTTCCGTGGGGTCAGAAGATTGTATCAAGGTTCCTGAGTAAAACTGCTTGAAGAAGATCAAGTGGTGGCCCATATAGGGACCTCCTAAAATCAGAACTTCTTGCAGTCAGGGCAGCGCTGGTACATTCCCAAGGTAATGTGGGAGCATAAGGACCATGGGAAATAAGTAGCTATAAATTCTCAAGGTAGTTAACAAGAATGTTCGCGACAGCAGCAAACCGAAAGTAGGAAGACGCTCGGTGAATCTAGCCTTAGCAGCGTAAAAGGTTTTGTCATGAGGACCTCACAATCTCATCCAATTTTTCTGGCTCTTCAAGAGCTGTTTGAGCGTAAGAAACTAAAAATAAAAAAGAGCATCATAGAGATATTTTTGAGTGAATGCGATGTCATTGCCCCCTGGTTCGCAGTCTCTGGTAATCTTACTGTGGCAAGTTGGGAAAAATTAGGGAAAGACCTTGATTTTGCATGGGAACAGGGGACTCTAAGACCTGGGGTCCATCCAGTGTGGCGCTTAGTGTGTAGTTGTCTTGAGGATCAAAAATGTTGTCAGGCAACTATATTGAAGGGGCAAGTTGCCCAAGAAATGCTTCAAAAGAAGAGTTCAGAAAAGCAGGGAAGCACAAAGGAGACAGACTCAGAAAAGCCAGATACAGAGGAAGAAACAGACGAAACAGAGTCAGAAGAAGAGTTACAAGAGTTGATAGATCAAATGAGGAAACAGTCTCTAAGGAATAGACAGAAGAAGAAAAGGAAAAAGCCTAAAATGGTGGAGGAACTTCCTGGGAGGTTCCTCTCAGCTCCTCCTCCCTGAAATGTTGTAGAGGGAGGAAATAGAGTTTTGGGTGCAGGGCGCCCTCTTGTGGTGAACAACTGTACTGAGATGCGCAGGCTTTGCACCTGGCATCAGTTGGCTGATAATATGCTAATGAGGGAGCAGCACCATGCTAATGAGGTAATAAATGCTCTGCCAATCCCTGAAGGACACTTAGCATAGCCTCAGCTCCTGTCTATATAAGGCGAGCCCTCTTGCTGCTTGAGGTCCCCCTGTCCCTGTTCAAGAGAGCTGTACAGTAAAGGCTTGTTTGCAGAAGAATCCTGTTGCCTCGCGTCGTTCTTGCTGGTGAGACACTGGGCACGTGACAAACGGGTAGAACATTCTGCCCAGAAGTGTGGAAGCCAGTCCGCACAGAACTTCATCTGGCCTATCCTGTTTATGTGGATGCTATTCAACAATGGTATCATGAGCCTTTAGACTTTAAGGTGATTAAATCCCTGATGGAATCAGTAGGATGTATGGAATTATGGCCTCATTTACCATACCTCAGGTTGAGGTCTTACACAGACTTTTCATGAATCCTAGTGATTGGATTAAACTTGCTCGGGCCTGTCTTAGTCTGGGACAGTATTTGGACTGGAGAGCTTTTCTTATTGAGTTTGCCAATGAACAGGCTGCCGCTAACTTGGCAGCGGGGGATGGCCAGGCTGCCTGGGATAGAGATACGCTGCTGGGTCAGGGACGCTTTGCCAATGCTCAGACAGGGTATCCAGGACAGGTTTACCAGCAGATTAATGAAGTTGCAACAAAGACATGGAAATCCTTATGTAATAAGGGAGAAGGGAGTGGAAACCTCATCAAGATCCTTCAAGGACCTATGGAGCCATTCTCTGACTTTGTAGCCTGATTAGTGGAAGCAGCGGGGAGAGTCTTAGGCTACCCCGATACTGATAGGCCCTTGATTAAAGAGTTGGCCTATGAACAGTCACAAAGGAATGTCGAGCCGCTATCACTCCTTACAAGAATAAGGGACTTGAGCCTTGGATGAAGGTCTGTAGAGAAATAGGGGGACCTGTGACTAATGCTGGACTCGCGGCTGCACTTATGCAGATGACGCAGAGAAAAGGAGGAAGCTCAGGAGCGTGTTTTAAGTGTGGTCAGCAAGGGCACCTAAAAAGGCAATGTCCAGAAAGGAGAAGTCTATTCAGTACAGGAAGTGGCCAACGCCCAAGGCAACAAGGGCTGTGCCCCAAGTGCAAAAAGGGGAACCATTGGGCTCATGAGTGCTACTTGGTAAAAGACATCAATGGGCAGCCTCTTAGCTCGGGTTTTGGTGGAACAGGTAAAAAAAATGGACAGCCGGGTCCACGACCCCAGGGCCCACAAATATATGGGGCAGTCGAGAATCAGGATGTAGAACAGTGTCACAAGAGATGGCTGTCCCTTTGCCATCTGAGGGGAAAGGAGAGTCACTAAAGGCTCTGCAGGACTGGACCTCTGCTCCACCGCCAGACTTGAACTAACTCCTTGGATGGGCATCCAGTTGACAGAAACTGATTTTAAAGGACCTTCAACCTGGCACATTAGGGTTACTTACAGGGAGATCATCTACAGCTTTAAAAGGACTACACATCCATCCAGAGTTATTGACCCAGATTATACAGGGGTAGTCAGATCATGGTAGAATCACCGAAAGGGATTACTGCCATTTGCCCTGGGGACAGAATAGCCCAACTATTACTTTTCCTAGCCTTCATGAAAGAGTTGTAGCCCATTCTAGAGAGAGGGGAGAGAATGGCTTTGTTTCCACAGGTTCCGACCTTACATTTTTGGCCTTGGGTTTAAACCAACGCCCAGTAATGAAGCTAAGGGTAGATGGTAAAAGGATCCTAGGACTGTTGGATACAGGGGCCGATGGAAGTATAATAGCTAAGAAAGATAGCTCTCTGGATGACGAGTACAGGCCTCATCTCAAACATTACAAGGTCTCGGTTATGCAAGAGCTCCTGTCGGAGTGCAAGACAACTGAGTTGGAGAGATCAGGAAGGGCATTCAGGAGTTATGCAACACTATGTGTTGGATTTGCCCATTTCCCTTTCGGGGAGAGATTTGCTGAAAGAAATGGGTTACAAATTCACCACTGAGTATTCTGAAACTTCACTAAAGATTATGAAACATGTGGGCTACTTTCCCAGTAAAGGAATAGGGAAATACCTGCAGGGTAGGACTAGCCTTATAACTACCCAACAGAGAGAAAGGAATCAGGACCTGGGTTTTCCTTGGGGTCGCTGAGGAAGGGTTCCCATTTCCTTGAAATCAGGAGCCGGTGTGGGTTCCTCAGAGCCTGCTTTCTTCTGAGAAGCTTGCCACAGCTAAAGCTGGCTAAAAAGCATAAAAAAACACCAGTATTACCATGGAATACCCCAATATGTGTGATTAAAAAGAAGTCAGGGAAATGGCGACTGTTGCATGATTTATGAGTTATTAATCAACAGATGTAAATCATGGGCTCAGTGCAATGAGGGCTTCCTCTTTTATGCTCTCTGCCAGACTGTTGTCCTGTTGTAGTGATTGGTATAAAAGATTGCTTTTTCTCCATACCTCTTTGTCCAAAGGATAGTGAAAGATTTGCTTTTTCTGTTCCATCATGCAATCATGAAGAACCTGAGCAACAATATGAATGGGTAGTTTTACCACAGGGTATGGCCAATAGCCCATCTATGTGTCAACTTTTTGGGGGCATCGCCATTGCCCCAATAAGACAGAGGTTTCCTGCGCTGAAATGCCTCCATTTTACTGTTGATATCCTTTTAACTTCAATGAATGAAGAGATTTTAGATTTAGCATATGGAAATTTAGTTAAATTGCTAGAAGGTAGGGGATTGATTATTGCCCCGGAAAAGGTACAAAAGGGCAGTCTGTAAATCATTTAAGAGCAAAAGTAAGTCCTTATACCATTATCCCCCAGAAGGTTGAATTGAGGAAAGATAATCTTAAGACTCTTAATGATTTTCAAAAATTACTAGGAGATATTAATTGGGTCAGATGTTATTTAAAATTACCAAATTATTAATTAAAACCATTGTATAATACTTTAGTTGGGGATTCTGCCTTGGGTTCTCCTAGACAATTGACTTATGAAGCAAGGGAAGCTTTAAAGAAGGTTGAAAAAGTATTACAAGGCACAATTTTACATTGATGGAAGGAGGGTGCAGACATTGTGCTATGCATTCCAGACACCTACATGCAGCCCACAGGATTGTTGTGGCATGATGGCCCTCTGCTTTGTGTTTATCCCAAGGCTTCTCCAGCTAGATCAGTAGAGTATTATCCTACAGCAGTTGCATGTTTAGCCCTGAATGGGATCCAGCAGTGCATACAATTTTTTGGTGTTTCCCCAACCTCGATCATAGTGCTCTATACAGGTCAGCAGATGAAGATCTTGTGTGGCACTGTGGATGCTTGGGTTATATTACACTGTGGATTCCATGGAGAGATACATAATCATTATCCAGAACACTCTTTGCTGTCCTTCTTTAAAGAACATCCCGTGATCTTTCTATGGTTACGTCCAGTTTTCCTATACAGGGGGCGCCATATATATTTTACAGATGGATCCAAAAATGGCTGTGGAGCTTATGTGATTAACAATCAAGAGCCAATTTTGTGTCAATATCAACCCGGCTCTCCACAAATAATTGAACTCAAAATTGTTCCTTTGCCGTTAATTTGCTCTCTGATTCAACGTATTTGTTAATGCAGTTAAGATATTAGAAGTGGTTGGCCCTATTAAAATTAGCATCACGGTATGCCAGCTGCTGATGGAACTTCAGGAATTGATCTGGAAAAGAGGTCACAAGTTTTTTGTCCAAAATATTAGAGCTCATAAAGGTTTGCCTGCTCCTCTCAGTGAGTGAAATGATCTTGTGGATAGATGTACCCGAATGGAGTTCATCTTCTTAAGCTCATCATTGGATCAAGCACGATAATCTCATCAACAATATCATGTGCCTACTAAGACCTTAGAGCAGAAGGTTCATCTGTCTTGAGCAGATGCTCGACAGATAGATTTAGGATGTCAACAGTGTATCACTTTTCACTATGGACCTAGTGTCGGGGTTAATCCTAGAGGCCTCTTGCCCCTAAAGATTTGGCAAATGGATGTAACTCACATATCTGGATTTGGGACTCTAAAATACATTCATGTTTCTGTGGATAGTTGATGAGGAGTATTTCATGCTACCCCTATGAGTGAAGAAAATGCACGCAATGTTATTGGACACTGCCTATAAGCCTGTGCTGCTTGGGGAAATCCTCAACATTTAAAAACTGATAATGGCCCAGCATACACTGCCAAATCTTTCAAATCCTTTTATAAACAGATGGATGTGCATTTGAGCCATGGCTTGCCTTATAATCCCCAACGTCAAGGTTTTGTTGAGCAAGCACATCGTACCTGAAGGAATGCGTAATTAAACAAAAAGGGGGAATAGGCCATGGTAGAACCCAAAGGGATCAAATATCCTTAGCCCTTTTTACACTTAATTTTTTTTTTAATTTTGGATGATGATGGCCTTTCTGCCACTGACCGACATCAGTGACGGGCGGGCACATAGAAAGGTATGTGAAATGAAAAGACATGATCACTGGCTTGTGGCCTGGGCCAGATCCTGTGTTGGCATGGGCAAGAGTGTCTGTTTGTGTGTTTCCTCAGGACCAGCAAGATCCGTTGTGCGTCCCTGAAATATTGACCAGGAGGTACAACAAGAATGAAGATCCTGCTGCTGCTCACACTTCTCGGTGTGACCCAAATGCTGGTCCAAATGGAACCCCTCTGGGGGATATTATCGGTGTTCCCGAGACTCATGCCGATACATCATGACTTTTAAATCCACTCCTCTAATTTGTCTAAAAAGTAGTCAAGTTATCTTCTAGGTAATTGGACAGGAGAATTTTATTTCTTAATGGATCAGCTACATGTAGCCATCCTGACCGTGAACTCCACATGTGCAGATGCTAGACTGGCTATGGGATTGTCATCTTGGATTGCTGCTACTATGAATCATCTGAGGGAGTGGGCGGGTATGGGAACCCTAGCTGGACTCTTGCTCCTAGTCTCCCTAGTGCGCCTGTGGTGTCTCTGTAGAATGAGGTTTGTTCAGAGGCGGGAAGAGGTTATGGTGGTACAGGTATTTGCAGCCATTCAATCAGGACAGTCCCCTCAAGCCTGGCTTACGGTCATTCAGAAAACCTTGTTGTACCTCACGCCTGAGTATGTATGAGTGACCCTGCCCAGTGTCGGGCAATCTCCCTTCTACCTAAGGCATGGGACCTTGTGGGAGACGAGGTGTCCTAAGACTGGTTTAATGAACAGATGATCCTAAGACGGTTGGATGGGTCGCCACGCTCAGGGGTGCTTTGCCTGCTTGATTAATTAAACAAAAAAGGGGAACTATAGGCAGTTGTGACATGGTGCAGCTCAAAGATGGTGCTGGTTTCCGCCTTCCACCCTCCTAATGGTGCGTGGTCCTTGTAGCAAGGAAGTCCTTATTTGGCTATGCCTGCCTGGCCTCCCAGCTTCCGCATAGTGAGAGCCGATCTTCATGACACACGTAGCTTGCTGGGATTGGCCAGCAGTAGCTATTTAAATGTGCTCCAGGGTTTCCAAGGGGGCAGAAGATTGTATCAAGGTTCCTGAATAAAACTGCTTGAAGAAGATCTTCGTTGGTCCTGTCTTCCTTGCTGGTCGAGTTAGGATCTTGGCATGGGTAGAAAAGATTTAGGAACATGGAGTGTAGGATATTCTTCTAGATAATATTTTTATTCTATATGTCACAGGTTCATTCTTGTGACATACAGTTCAATTTTCGAGGGTTTCTCTGTTTTTCAAAGGTCAGTATTTTCCCTACAGACCTTGAATAGATTGAATATTGTATTTCAATTTCTTATTGTAAGTTCCTTGATAAGGGACTTTGTAAACATTCCTCAATGTGTACTCAAAAATTTTGTTTTCCAATTCCATTTTCTGCAATGATTTTGGTCACAAGTGGGTCCAGCTATAGAGTGAGTATAACAGTGTAAATACTGTGTAGCTACTTCAAATGATAAACTCCCAAATCCTTATTTTATCGAAAAATTACCAGACATCAGGAAAGCAAAGGACAACATGGACTATTGAGTTAGGTTTCTTATCCCATATGATATCAGTACTATACTATGTAGCTTCCAGTGTTCCCACGGTCAGAGTTGGGGGTTTAGGATGTTTTACCATGATTCTTTGTTCAGGCCAATCCTAAGATACTGGATGATGTGCAGGGAGAAACGTGGCTTGAGGAGAAGAAAAATGTCTACTTCAATAGGTTCACAAAAACAGGAGGGAGTCTATTTGAAATTGTCATTTGTGAATTCTACATTCTTGACATAGTTGGGCAGAATCCATGTTAACATTCCACTTAACCACATAGGTGTAGGAGCCACCAAAATCATATGTATACTGTAGAGGGCCGCAATAACATTCGCCACCACTAGATGGCGCTTGCTTCCTCTGCGTCCCACGTGGAAGGCCGAGCTAGACAAGATGGCGCTGGCCTTCACAGTGCCAGCCAACTTTCTTTCAGGAAGTTAACTGTGTGCGCATGTGGAAGAGTGCCTTCGTGCCAGGTCTTTGCCCACTCCAGGGCGTGCCTGATGAGATCATGAGTAAGCGACCAATCAGGTGTGGATGTGCCGCACTAGGGTGTATATAAGCGTGCCATGCTGGTGCGCGGGGCTTCCTCCTTAAGATATCAATAAAGTTTGGTCGCAGCTAGGATTCCTATGTCCACGTGTGTTTTCTTGCTGGCGAGGTCACGCGTGGGACAGTATACATCAGCCAACCAAACTAGATAAGATTGATGAAGGTAAGAAGTGCATTCTGCCAGGAACCGGAAAAAGATATTTCCTGAGAGACACAGATACAGCATGTCAAATACAGAAGTGAATGCTAGTAGCAAACCAGTGAACTGAAAACGGAACTCTTGTTGGTAGATTTTGAAAAAGGATTAGAAGAGCTGAAGGTAATTTCAACCCCATTAGAACAGCAATTCCAGTGAACCAGAGTTTCTCATACTATACCAATATACAAAGAAAGGACATGGACTGAGCTATGGCTCCAAATGCACATGTGGCCGACTATGGCCTTTTTGGGAAACATTGGAAAGAGAAACCCTTGTCCTCCCTTGTACATCTTTCAGTTCAAGGTAATGTCATGCTGGAGAAAGGCTGGTTAGAGAAGAAGGAAATGGGAATGGGTAAGGATCTTATGGGCAGTAAACTGGGAAAGGAAATTATATTTGAAATGTAAATATAGAAACATCCAGTTAAAAAAAACAATAAAATTTGCTAAAAAATAAAAAAAAATTAATGTTATAAAAGAAAGAAAAAGCTGCCAAGTAATCACACATATTGACTCGTAAATTTGAAGTGTTCAGAGTAAAACTAGTGGAAAGACAGAGATGATGAAGTCTCAACTAGAAGCTCTTCTCTCCGAGATATCAGTGTCAGACACAAACTGCACTATAGGCATCCAAAGCATGAGGCATTTACACTGAGCTGAGGAGACAATACTTGTCTTCGCTTTGTTTCTTTGGACCTTTTTCTTCAGGGCAAAAAGAGTAAAAGCCATGAGCTCTGAGGGGAACAACTGTGCCCTTCTCAACAACTGTCTTTTGGATTGAAGAAATTGATTATATAAACTCTCTGAATTCCAGGAACCACATCAAGCAGGGAAGTCCAGATGATTCTGAGAGGATCGCAGCTCCTGATTCCCATGTGTGGAAGGCTCAGATCAAGGCTGTTTCTTCAGCGAACCCACTCAATCCGTACCCAAGACACACCGAGCTTTCCCATGGACCACTTATTTCTTCCTTTTTTTATACAAACACAGAAGGCTAGCTTCCTTCTCTTTTATCTCCCGCCCAAATGGCTGTTTAGCGGGAATAAGAGGTCAATGAGTTAACCCTAGAGATCATCAAAGAATATCCAAGAGGGGGTTGCTGTCACCATGACACTTGTGACATCACAGTAAATCTAGGGCTCTCCAGGATACAAGAGATTTTTCAGGGAGGGCCTAATGATGATGTCACTGAGAATTTCCATTGTCTACCTGCTGAACAGATTTCCTTACATTGACCAGATTTGAGGGTGCCCTTTCCATGAATGTCTCCTGTGACACAGTGGAAACCATTATGTATTCCATCTCTGTAAAGCTAGAGACTTCTCTTTGCTTCATTAGTGATTACATGCTTTGAATGGACAAAGTTAGTCAGAGGCTAAGCATGCCTAGAAAAGATTTAGGAACATAGAATGGAGGAGATTCTTCTAGATAATATTTTATTCCCAGGTTCATTCCTGTGACACACAGTTCAATATTCCAGGATTTCTCTATTTCCCAAAGGCCAGTATTTTGCCTACAGACCTTAATTGAATGAATATTGTATTTCACTTTCTCATTGTACATTCCTTGATAAGAGACTTTATTAATATTCCTGTATGTGTATTCAAAATTTCTGTTTCCAATTCCATTTTCAGCAAAGCAAAGGACAAATTAACTATAGAATTCAGTTCTCTAGTATGATTTGATATCAGTACTACACTATTTACTTTCCTGTGTTCACATTGCTAGCCTTGAGGGTCAGATGTTTTACCATGATTCTCTCTGAAGGCGAAACATAAGATATCGGAGGATAGGCAGGGCGAAGAAAGGCTTGAGGACCAGTGAAACCTCAACTTCAATACGTTAATAAGAACAGGAGGGAGTCTATTTGACATTGTCATTTCTGAACTCTACATTCTTGACCTAGTTACTCAGAATCAATGTTACAATTCCCCCTAACCACATAGCTGTATGAGCCACCAAAAGTATATATATACATCAGCCACCAAAACTAGATAAGATTGATGTAGCTAAAAAGTGCATTCTGCCAGCAACCGGATATAGATATTTCCTGAGAGACACAGGCAGATCATGTCAACTACAGAAGTGAATGCTAGTGGCAAACCAGTGATCTGAAACAGACCTCTGGTTGGCAGATTTTGAGAAAGGATTACAAGAGCTGAAGGAGCTTTCAATCCCAAAAGATCAACAATGTCAATTAACCAGAGCTTTCTAAAACTAGACCAGTGTTCAACGAATGTACACGGACAGAGCTATGGCTCTAACTGCATGTGCTATCATGAAAATTAATCACGATATATCATTTTTTATCTTTAATAATATTGATCTCATTCAGGTAACTATTATTTCTCTGTCACAAATGTGATCATTACCACTTCCATGTTTTCAGTACTATTTTCAACATCAACCATTTTATAGTTGCTCTTTATACGAGATAATAAAATGATCTATTTTCCCCCAATAAATTTTCTATCAACAGTTTGTTCCATTGAAACTTTAGACAAGAAAAACAAAGTTTTTACAAAGTTCTAGTTCTACTCAGACCTAGAACGGAAACCTGTCTATGTGACAGGAAGCACAGGAGGAACACGTCTGGAAGAGAAAGCAGAGCGTGCAGGAGACCTCGTGCAGGGACGTGCTTCATGCAATTGTAAACAAAAAGTGTAAAAGACCTGAACTTTCATAATGAGTGAAATTTGTTGAAGAATATTTAAAAGTGATTCTGAGTGGACTACATAAGCAGGTTTATATAGAAATCCATGGTAAATACTAGAAAAATGGCAACAAATTGTAATAGGGCAGAAAAGAAAATAAAGTTGAAATTTGGTGCAGGTTACAATATGGATGTTGTTAACTTGAACATGCTGGTGGTTATTGGATGATTTAACGTGATGAATCACACAGATAAACTAACAATATTGCATGACTCTTTAATGAAATTACTCTCTACTGAGAACACAACAATAATCTGTGACAAAAATCTGTTCAGTTATGGTTATATTCTTTAATATTTCTTTTTGAATACATTCATTTAATTAAATAAAATTCAATAAGGAACCAAAGACAACCCTTTTCATCTCTGGCATGTCCAATCTCTAAACAGAAGGAGTGTAGTGGATGAAACTTCTTCCAGGATTTGCCTACTCCAGGTATTATTTATTTCAAATAATAAGCCGTGCAGTGTATCATATTTGTGGGCTTCGATTACTAAGGCCCAATTATCTCCTCGGAAGGACGTCCATTACAAAGCAATCTAACATAACTTTGTTTCCTTTACAAATTAAAAATCTAATATATTCCTAGGAAGCGCAAGGCCCTGTGTTCGGTCCCCAGCTCCGAAAAAAAGAAAAGAGAAAAGGAAAAAAAAAAAAACGTTCACAGGGGTTGGGGATGTAGCTCAGTGGTTAGCGCGCTGGCCTAGCGAGCGGAAGGCCCTGGGTTCGGTCCCCAGCTCCGAAAATAAAAAATAAATAAATAAATAAATAAATAAATAAATAAACAAACAAACAAGGCTTGGGGATGTAGCTCAGTGGTTAGCGCGCTGGCCTAGCGAGCGCAAGGCCCTGTTCGGTCCCCAGCTCCGAAAAAAAGAACCAAAAAAAAAAAATCTAAGATATTGAGCTTTCTTATCATTTTCACAGCATAGGACACCATATGTAATTACTTCGTTTGTACATATCAATGTCAGTCACTCTACATTTCTGATTTTGGTACATGCCGAGCTTAACAAACAGGAGACTGTGCATTTCTCAGCAGTCCTCACATTTCTCCCATGGTCCCCTACGTCTGGGCCATATGACAGTCAATGAAATTAATGCTAATGGGATGCAAATGTAGATTTTGATATTTCATACAATAAAACAAACCAAAAGATCCAATAAATAAATAGTTACAGAATTTACTTTTATATGAAGACAATAGGCTAATAATACCTTATAATAACGACCCAAATTCATATTGAGTCAGTTCTGGAATGTGTGCAACTATATTTGTACAAAGAATAAATAACTTTTCTGTATCTTTTTAAAAACAATTGGACATACTCAATAAAGAAGTGTCAGGCTCAGATAAGAGCTAGAAATAACTCAAAAACTTTTTTAAATGATTCTGAAAGATAGTTCTAGAATATTCGAGTTCAATTCTCAGGCTCCATATAACTAACTAATATAGTGGTGAGCACTTGTATACCATGTGCATATACAATATTAATTTTCATAGGAAATAAATGTTTTAAAATCTCAAAAGCTATATTTATTGAACACTAAGATTTTAGAACTGCAAGATTAAACTTTTTTTGCATTTTTATTAAATTAGGTATTTATTATTTACATTTCAGATGTTATTTCCTTTCTGGGGATCCTGTCCGTCAGCCCTAAATCCTTCCCCTCCCCTTCTATAATGGTGTCCCCTCTACAGCCATCCCCCTTCCTTAGAGCACCCCTCTGTACTCTCCCTACACGGAGCGTCCGACCTTAGTAGGACGAGGGCTCCCCTTTCCTTTTTTTTTTTTTCGGAGCTGGGGACCGAACCCAGGGCCTCGTGCTTCCTAGGCAAGCGCTCTAACCACTGAGCTAAATCCCCAACCCCCAATTTTTTTTTTTCGGAGCTGAGGACCGAACCCAGGGCCTTGCCCTTCCTAGGCAAGCGCTCTAACCACTGAAATACATTCCCAACCCCCAATTTTTTTCTTCGGAGCTGGGGACCGAACCCAGGGCCTTGCGCTTCCTAGGCAAGCGCTCTAACCACTGAGCTACATTCCCAACCTCCATTTTTTTTTTTTGGAGCTGGGGACCGAACCCAGGGCCTCGCACTTCCTAGGCAAGCGCTCTAACCACTGAGCTAAATCCCCAACCCCGAGGGCTCCCCTTTCCAATGGTGCCTGGTAAGTCTGTCCACTGCAGCATGTGCAGTCGGAGCCCTGGGTCAGTCCACGTAAGTCTCTGGGTTGTAGTTTAGTACGTGGAAGCTCTGGTTGGCTGGCAGTTTTTTCTTATGGGGTTGAAAGCTCCTTCAGCTCCTTCAGTCCTTTCCTTAGTCCCTCCAAAGTGGGTCCCGTTCTTAGTTCAGTGATTTGCGGCTGGCGTTCTCCTCTGTGTTTCACATGATCTGGCTGCGTATCTCAGGAGGGATCTATATCCATTTACTGTCAGCCTGCACCTCTCAGCTTCATCCATCTTATCATGTATGGTATATACATAAATACATACATATATGCACACACACACACACACATACACACACACATATATATATATATATATATATGTACACACATATATATATATACACACACACATATATATATGTACACATATTTATACACACACACACATATATATATGTACACATATATATATATACACACACACACACACATATATATGTACACATATATATATACACACACACACATACACACATATATATATACACACACACACACATACACACATATATATATGTACACATATATACACACACACACACACACACACACACACACACATATATATATATATGTATATATATATATATGCCCAGCATGTCTGGCATACTATGAATGGCCATTCCTTCGGTCTCCTAA
Organism: Rattus norvegicus; assembly: GCF_036323735.1. Lineage (NCBI taxonomy): Eukaryota > Metazoa > Chordata > Mammalia > Rodentia > Muridae > Rattus > Rattus norvegicus. The sequence continues at coordinate 211,059 of NW_026947365.1, forward strand.
AACATCGCCTCCCTAACCCCCTTATGGACATTTTATTTCCTCTTTTAAGAAAGGAATGAAGCGTCTGCATTTTGTTCCTCCTTCTTGAGTTTCATGTGGTCTTGCATTGTATCTTATGTAATTTGAGCATTTAGGGTGATATCTACCTATCGATGACTGTGTACTATGTGTGTTTTTCTGGGATTGGGTCACCTCACTCAGGATGATATTTTCTAGGTCCATCCATTTGACTATGAATTTTATGCACTCATTGTTTTTGATAGCTGAGTAGTAATCATTGTGTAATATACGTCATTTTCTGTGTCCTTTCCTCTGGTGAAGGGCATCTGGGTTCTTTCCAGCTTCTGGATATTATGAATAAGGATGCTATGAACACAGTGTAACATGTGTGTTTGTTGTATGTTGGGGCATCTTTTGTGTATATGCCCAAGAGTGGTACAGATGGGTCCTCAGGCAGTTCAATGTCCAATTTTCTGAGGAACCTCCAGACTGATTTCCAGAATGGTTGTACAGTCTGCAATCCCACCAACAATGGAGGAGTGTTCCTCTTTCTCCACATCCTCGCCAGCATCTGCCGTCACCTGAGTTATTGATCTTAGCCATTCTCACTGGTGTGAGGTGGAATCTCAGGGCTGTTTTGATTTCCAATTCCCTGATGACTAAGTATGTTGTTCATAACACAAATCATTTTAAGAAATGATGGTAACCTAACTACTGGTCTGCATGTAGCTGAATGCCAATTTATCTATTTTTATCTTTTTCTTCAAAGTTCAAGTCCAAGTGCTTCAAGGAAATCGACATAAAACAATATATTCAGAAGTTAGTAGTAGGAAAAGAGTCAGAAAGTGCCTAGAAAACAGCTGCTCAGGAGAAAATTATCAGAACAAAGTACCAAAGGATCAGACTCTATGATCACCAGTCAGTATATGAAATATCATCATTCTGAAAACTTTCTTCAAAGCAAAGTACACTGCCAATAGAAGAAAACAGAAATCTACACATTTGGAAATACTTTATCCAACCCTATATCTGGTAAAGTGCCATAATAAAAATATAGAAATAATTCAGAAATGTAAACTTCCAGACAACCACGTAACCCAACTTTTAAACTGGTTTAGAGAGCTAAACCAAGAATCCTCAACTGAGGTATCTCAGTAGCTGAGAAACACATCAAGAAAAGTTCAACATGCTTAGTGATCAGAAAAACGCAAACTGAAATGAACTTGAGAGTCTACATTACACCAATCAGCGTGACTAAGACAAAACACTAATGCAGTAGCAGAGTAGACTAGGATGTAGAGAAAGTGAACCCTCCTCCTCTGCTGGTGGGTTGGTATCTGTACAGCCACTTTGGATATCAATGTGGAGGTTCAGAGAATATTGCAAATACCATTGACTGAAGACCCGGCTTTACCACTCACTCCAACGCAAATACTCAAACATGATCCACGTATGACAGTGACGTGTGGTTGAACATGTTCATGGCAGCCTTCCTTATATTAGTCGAATGCTGGAAACAATCGTGATATACGTCAACTCAACTGAGGAATAAATGCAGAAAGTGTGCTATATTTAAACAAGGAAATAGTACTCAGGTATGAAAAATGAGGAAACCAAGAACTTTGTAGGCAAAGGGATGGACGTGGAAATTAGTGAAGTTCAGAGATCGAAAAGGACATAACATGGGAGGTACTTAGTGAGAAGTGGATGTTAGTCCCAAAGATCAGTCTACCCAATACACAAATCATTTATCACATGGAGGGTAAAATGTTTGAAGGTCAAACTGAGGATTCTTGCAACCCACTTAGAAGTGAGAACAAAATGATAATGGAAGACAGAGGGATGGAGGGAACTTGCTAGAAGTAGAGAAGGATGGACAAAATGGGGGGAGTAGAAACAATATAAAGAGAAAAGAGAGAAAATAGAGGAAATTGGAATAAATAACAATAAGCATCAGTGGTGGGTTTTGAACTTGGGTATCTCCAGGAAAGTCGTAGATGCCAGGATGCAAGAGGGTCCCATAAATTTCCTGGGATGGTGGTAGTTGAAATACTAAGCAGCAAAGAGATAGAACCACAAGAGTCTGCCTCCTGTAGCTAGACGTGCCCACCTGTGGAGAGCAGGTGATGTCCACACAGTTCAAAATCTTTAACCTACAAATGTCCAAAGTCTAAAAAAATGCAAAGACAGAAAAGGAGCAGAGACTGAAGGAAAGGCAATCCAGAGACCACCCGACCAGAAGATCAATTTCATCCACAGACTCCAAGTCCTCAGACTATTCCTGATGTCAAGATGTGCCTGCAGATAAGACACATATTAGAAAAATGAGGATCAGAGTAGCTTAGGGGATTCAAGAAAGAAAGACCAGTTTGGGAAATGACATTTGAAATGTAAACAAATAAATAGATTATTTTATACATATAATGTATATAATATAAAACATTTATGTTTAGAACAGAGATATTCACATCTGTCTCCTTAAGGACTATATATTTCATTATCTGTACTATAGGTTTATTTAAAATTAAATCCATAATTTTTGTGAGTTTCTTATTATTGAAATTTCACGTAGATACACCCAATCAATGTTTTATCTTCTGTCCTTATAGCTATAAATCTTCGGTTACCTCGACAAAAAAATTAAAAAAAATATTTTTTTTATTTCTGTTCCATTAGGTTTCCATTCAATGCCTCAAATGTCTCCCAATTTAACTGTAGGTCTCTACATTCCCTCCATTGTCACCCTCTTCACTCTGTCTTCACATTTGACATTCCCATCCCTGACAGTGTCCCTCTGCAATCCATAAGTACATTTGTACGTCCCAAAGTGAGGACAGTATGGACCGCGTCCCTTGACTTTTACACTCAACTGATCATACCGACACAGTGTGGAGAATTAACATTCAGATTAAAGTGAAAATGGATCCCATTTTCCTTTTTTTGATCTGGATTATCTCATCTATGACGACTTTCACAAGATCCATTCATTGTCCTGAAATTACATGCTTTCCCTTTCCAATCTGTAAAAGCACCACGTTTTCTTTATGCCTTCATTTGTGAAGGAACAACCTGACTTTTTCCAAATATTCGAGGGTCTCTATACTAGGATGAATCAACATCTGGATATATTTTCCTCGAGTTATATCCGTTTCCACATTCCTGAAGAAATATCACACTGATTTCCTAGGTTGCTGTAGAAGTTTGCATTCCCACCAGGAGAATAGGGATGTTCCCCTCTCTACATAACACCGTAAAGATAAGTTGGCTCGTGTGTTATGAAACTAAAATTCCTGACAGGGAGGAAAAAAATCTCAGAATAAATTTGATTTGCACTTCAGTAATGTATAAGGATGATGAATATTTCACTTTCGATTCTTAGTCAGTTGAGTTTCTTCACTTTTGAATATTTTGCTTAGATATGTAGTCCGATTTAATTATGTTTTCCTGATATATAGTGTTTTAGTTTTTTTTTGATTTATTCATTTAATATATGTATGTATATATATATATATATATATATATATATATATATATACACTGTAGCTGTCTTCACACACACCAGAAGAGGGCATCGGATCTCTTTACAGATGGATGTGAGCCACCATGTGGTTGCTGGGAATCGAACTCATGACCTCTGGAAGAGCAGTCGGGTGCTCTTAACCACTGAGCCATCTCTCCAGCCCAGTGTTTCAGTTTTTATAATATGATTTATAGAAGCCCGTTGTTGAACATGCACATGGAAATGATGCTCACTGTTTTTGAAAATAGCCACTTGAAACTTATTAAGATCAAATTACATAACGCACTCATTCGACTCACAGAATTGGCAGATATGTTGTAACCAAACGAAACTATAAAGTCGCTTCATGAAATACCCCATATAATAAAACATTTTCTATGTACATAATATTCAGGAATATAGTTCATATATTTTACTCTTTGAGAATTTCCACCAATGCATTTTGATGATAATTTTTCCATTTATTTTACATGCATCACTCTATTTCCTTGAATCCTACCTGTGTATATCTTCTACATTAAATACTGTTCAATAACTATGATAAGCCGTTACAAATAATCGTTCAACCCTCCAACAGAAGACACTAACGGTCCACAGTGTGTCCGTTAGGAGTAACGGCTTTCAGGCGTTCACACTGCGTTCTGGACGATTGACTGGCGTGAGGCTGTGCAGGGAACCACAGCTGCTGTGTGTCGTGATACTTCTGGAATCTTCTTGTATCCAGAAGACGCTTTATGTCTGATCCCACCCACAATCTGGGCACCTAGAGTCTCTTTGCGCCTTGTTTCAGGGTGGGTTTTAGCCTTGGGGAAGGGTATAACATGTATATCCAACTCATCATGGCTGAAATCAGTAAAGTGTAGACAACTATATAATGAGTGAAAGGAAGAGGTCACTCTTGGAAAGTATTAACAAGATCATCATAACCTCTGGCCATGTTAGGTAATGAAAGGGTTGAATTAATAAAATGAAAGAGAATATAGGAAACATGGAGAAAGCACAGATTATTTAGATTTACACTTCAAATCTAGAATATTTTTTAACGCATTCGTGATTGACTGTGGGGAGCGGGTGTAGCTGCAATCCCAAGATGGAGCCCGGGACTGCTGCCGTGTTTCCCTACGAGCACCTGAAATTAAGCCACGCCCCATCGTGAGAGCTGCGCAGGCGCATCATGACGATAGGTCAGGCCGTGTGACATGGACCTATGAACGGAGGTTACGCAGACTGGATGGTTGAGGCGGTTGAGGGAGGATATAGGGGGGGCCTTGGGGGCTGGATGGAGACGTTGTTCTGCTCGCAGACAAAAGGGTTCCTGAATAAACTGCTTTGAGAGGAACGTGTGGTGTCGCTCCTTTCCTGCTGGTCGGGGTTGGAAGCGACAGTAAATACTAGATGTATTTTATACACCAATATTAAGTCAGCTCATTTTGCATAACGTAAACAGCTCTATACTAAACAATTACATAGAATCAGGTATTTAGTTTCTTCCACCTCAAATATCAAACGACCACATGTATTCAGTTGAAGAAAATGATTATACATTTAAATAGTATTTAAAGTGTCTAAGACTATTCCATAAAGTAGACAAAAGTATTGAATACATTAAGATTCTATTTTGAATCTGGTATTATCTAACAGTGACAGAGAAAATAAGGAGAGAGAGTGAGACGTGGGGACAGTAAGGCAAAAGGGAAGGTGATGAGAGGGAGAAAGACTTACGGACGACTGACAGAAAGACAGGAAGAGAGAGTATTACACACTAATTTACACCGATACACACATATTCTCAATGAAATACTTGTGAACAGTTTCAAGACAACATTAAAAATAATCTTCAACCAGGTAAGCTTTCTCCAAATCCCAGACATACAAGTTTGATTAGTCCTGGGGAAGCTGTAGATATGGAGGATATAGTTCAGCAGAATAAAGTCAAGGTGCAAGAAGCCCACCACAAGCACCATCGTGCTAAAGAGAGAAAAACCCAAAGCAGTTCCACTACAAGCAGGAAGAAGACAAGAATATACACGGGTTTCACAACTATGTATTACAGTATTTGTAATCTTAGCTAGAGCAATATGACAACTAAAGAAGATCCAGGGAAGACAAATGAAAAATGAAGAAATCAAAGTGGTCTCGTTTGCAGATGTCATGATACCATTTTAAAAACTCTAAAAATGTGTCAGTCTCTTAAGACTGAAAAATATGGTCATAAAACCAGAATATCATACGAACACACAAAATTCCTGAGCCTTCCTTTATGCCAATCCAAACCATACTGTGAGGAAATATGGATAAAATAACCCTCGCAATGATCAGAAAATATAAAATAAAATAATGTGGATGAAAATATGTAAAATGCAAAGACCACTATGAATTAGTTAGACGTGATCCTGAATAGAGACAATTGTTCTCTAAAAGATTAAGTTTCTTAAAGCTGAAAATACATTCATAAAATAGTAGAATTCAAAGTGAACACTCAAAACACATTATCTTTCCTGTTTTCCAATTTCAAACCACGGGAGAGAAATCAGGGAAATATTCCATTTGAAACCCTCTTAAAATATATATCAAAATGCCGTGAATTCACATAGATATAAAGCATACCATTAGTTAGAAGACATATGAAGTAACCATGATCCATCCAGAATATATATAAGAACGTCCCAGCTGATGTTCTGAAGGACCTTAAAGACTTGAATAAATCAAAGCTTTTATAGTTTTAAGGATAAGTAGATAGTATAATAATGTCAATTTTTGATTAATTCATAAAGTTAATGCAATAAATATTGATTAGAAAATTTTACTACAATAAATCACCCACTTTTATGAAACTCAAGATTCTGACTATAATTATTCTACTATGGGGCAGAGGACAACTTTAAAGTACAAAGTGCTAGCATGTTTAGGGAGATAATTTTAAAGAGAAAAAATGAGGGAAGAAAAATATCATTAGATTAAAAAATGTAAGTTACATACACAGTGTGATGTTGTTGGCAGAGTGAATGTTTCAAAGGATTGGAGCGTCCAGGATTTATTTATTGATTTAAAAGGTGAGGTCACATACCAGCAGGAGGATGGACTATCGGACCAGATCTCAAGAAAATGCCAAATGTTCAAGTTAGTACTTCTATGTTATAGTAAACATAAAAATGCCAAGGTGGGAAATTGAAGGTTTTTTCACCTCACAAGTTCCGGTTCGTAATCAATGGAATCCAAGAAAAGGACACAAGGCAGCAGCATGAAAATAAAGAGGAATTCTGCTTACTAATCTGTCAGCTCCCTTTTCTCTATAACCTCCTCAGCTTACTAGTGCTGGTACCATCCACAGTGGGCTAAGTCCCCAGACATCAACTAGCCATCAAGAAAATGGAAAATACGGATGCCCGCAAGCCATCCTGATGGAGTCTGCTGCTCAATAATGCATCATTTAGCAGCCGCAATAAGCAATCCCAGCAAGCCATGAAAGGGAAATAGAAAACTTAGCCAACGAAAGATGAGTGCCCCTTCAGGAACGGAATTCAAGGTCAAAACTGAAGTTCTATGTGAGGGAGAAATTAGAAGGAATGATGCCAGAAATCACACTTTATCTAAAATAAAAAGTGACAACAAGACAAAGCCACAAATAAAATAGTGTGAAGTTTGACATTTTGAAACCTCTTCTGGAGATGGCAGGGTAGACTCAGGACATGGTTTTTGGCTGGCAGCACCATTGACCATCCAGTGTTTTGGTGGACGATTTTCCATCAGAAGCCTGAGCTTTACCACAGACGCCGGGTCCAAAATACAAATCATAGTCAGTCAACCGTTTGCCAGATCTCGTGCTCCACAGAAAAGGAGCAGTTCACTTAGTGGTGATTTGGTGATGACTCTAACTCATATCAGGGTTATAGATATTGCCGGCATATAGAAAACCACAAGACCCGTTGTCAACACCAGTATTCTCCGCATTGCCCACAGTCACCATAGTGACTTTCTTGGATCCTTTTATCCTGGCATAATTAATACTATATATATATATATATATATATATATATATACATATATATACACATATATATATACATATAACATGTATATATATATATTAATTCTTTGAATTTCAACTCTGAAATTCTAACTGCTCTATCTCCCTCCAGTGGTGAGCTCTACAGTATGGTTTGTTTCTGTTTCCTGTTGTTGCAGCGTATAAACCTTGTTTCCTTGACCCACAGAGAAGTTTCAAATAAAATAATGAATAATTTTTGCGTTGAAAGCTATTGGTGGCTTGTAGTTGTAGTTGAAAATGAGGACCTCAAGCAATCCTCACTCGGTCCTCTTCTTTTAGGAACGGGGTTGATTCGCTTTTGCTTTTGCTTTTTGTTTCATTTTGGTGATTTTTTTTTATTTTATTTTGTTTTCTTTCTCTTTTTGTTCTTTTCTGCATGCAGAGATCAAGAGGTGTCGGAAGAATTTCAAGTACAAATTCAAATGGCTGGAAAGAGCCCCGTCTTTCTAACACGTCCACATTGTTTGCTGTACTAGGTTTTTTTCTTTTTTTTCTTTTGCCTTTAATGTTACCCATTTCCACTTTCTTGGATCCTTTTACCCTGGCATAATTATTATATATATATATATATATATATATATATATATATATATTAATTCTTTGAATTTCAACTCTGAAATTCTAACTGCTCTATCTCCCTCCCAAAACCAGAGACGTGGATTGAGTCTTCTATGGTCTCGTTTTGATTCTTAGATCGGGAATCTTCCTGCGAACACTGAAGGTCCTGTTTCCAAATTGAGTCTGTATAGTTCAATAAAGATGCTCTTGGCCAACCAGTTGTGTGGACATCTAGTATTCCTGCAGGAGGCTAGAAGACACAAGGGTGGAGAAAGGATTTAATACTTCAGATGGAGTAAGAGCTACCTGTCGTGTGCGATCTAGTATGGCGTGGCCATTGGTGTAGCAGGCAGGATGTTAGAAACACAGCAAGATGAGAGCATATTTGGGATGCTGAGCTATGACTAAGGTCAACTAGCAATTGAGTTAAGGCAGATTTAGAGGTGTGGAGGAGGGAGTAAAAAGGACAACTTGCTATTTGTTAGAGGCTTAAAAAAACCTGAAATGGAGCTAAGCACATCAAAAGTTCCTCAGCGTATGTGGCTTTCAAGTGCATTGTAAGGAAACTTGATCGGCTCCGGTACCTGGGACTTCCTGGAGCTTAAAGTGAGGCAGTAGGAACAACCTTCTGCAGAGTCTTCTGAGAGCAATCCATGACCATAATGAGAATGTCATGGTCAATCCATGACAATAATGGTCCATCCATGAGCAATCCATGACAATAATGAGTGTGTCGTGGTCAATCCATGACAATAATGGTCAATCCATGAACAATCCATGACCATAGTGAGCGTGTCATGGTCAATCCATGACAATAATGGTCAATCCATGAGCAATCCATGACCATGATGAGCGTGTCGTGCTCAATCCATGACAATAATGGTCAATCCATGAGCAATCCATGACCATAATGAGCGTGTCGTGGTCAATCCATGACAATAATGGTCAATCCATGAACAATCCATGACCATAGTGAGCGTGTCATGGTCAATCCATGACAATAATGGTCAATCCATGAGCAATCCATGACCATGATGAGCGTGTCGTGGTCAATCCATGACAATAATGGTCAATCCATGAACAATCCATGACCATAGTGAGCGTGTCATGGTCAATCCATGACAATAATGGTCAATCCATGAGCAATCCATGACCATGATGAGCGTGTCGTGCTCAATCCATGACAATAATGGTCAATCCATGAGCAATCCATGACCATAATGACCGTGCCATGGTCAATCCATGACAATAATGGTCCATCCACGAGCAATCCATAACCATAATGAGCGTGTCATGGTCAATCCTTGACAATAATGGTCAATCCATGAGCAATCCATGACCATCATGAGCGTGTCGTGGTAAATCCATGACAATAATGGTCAATCCATGAGCAATCCATGATCATAATGAGCATGTCATGGTCAATCCATTACAATAATGGTCAATCCATGAGCAATCCATGAACATAATGAGCATGTCATGGTCAATCCAAGACAATAATGGTCAATCAATGAGCAATCCATGACCATGATGAGCGTGTCATGGTCAATCCATGACAATAATGTCAATCCATGAGCAATCCATGACCATGATGAGCGTGTCGTGGTCAATCCATGACAATAATGGTCAATCCATGAGCAATCCATGATCATAATGAGCGTGTCGTGGTCAATCCATGACAATAATGGTCAATCCATGAGCAATCCATGACCATAATGAGCGTGTCATGGTCAATCCATGACAATAATGGTCAATTCATGAGCAATCCATGACCATAATGAGCGTGTCATGGTCAATCCATAACAATAATGGTCAATCCATGAGCAATCCATGACCATAATGAGCGTGTCGTGGTCAATCCATGACAATAATGGTCAATCCTTGAGCAATCCATGACCATAATATGCGTGTCATGGTAAATCCATGATAATAATGGTCAATCCATGAGCAATCCATGACCATAATGAGCGTGTCATGGTCAGTCCATGACAATAATGGTCTATCCATGAGCAATCCATGACCATAATAAGCGTGTCATGGTCAGTCCATGACAATAATGGTCAATCCATTAGCAATCCATGACCATAATTAGCGTGTCATGGTCAATCCATGTTAATAATGGTCAATCCATGAGCAATCCATGACCATAATGAGCGTGTCATGGTCAGTCCATGACAATAATGGTCAATCAATGAGCAATCCATGACCATAATGACCGTGCCATGGTCAATCCATGACAATAATGGTCCATCCACGAGCAATCCATAACCATAATGAGCGTGTCGTGGTCAATCCTTGACAATAATGGTCAATCCATGAGCAATCCATGATCATAATGTGCGTGTCGTGGTCAATCCATGACAATAATTGTCAATCCATGAGCAATCCATGACCATCATGAGCGTGTCGTGGTCAATCCATGACAATAATGGTCAATCCATGAGCAATCCATGATCATAATGAGCATGTCATGGTCAATCCATGACAATAATGGTCAATCCATGAGCAATCCATGACCATAATGAGAATGTCATGGTCAATCCAAGACAATAATGGTCAATCAATGAGCAATCCATGACCATGATGAGCGTGTCGTGGTCAATCCATGACAATAATGGTCAATCCATGAGCAATCCATGATCATAATGAGCCTGTCGTGGTCAATCCATGACAATAATGGTCAATCCATGAGCAATCCATGACCATAATGAGCGTGTCATGGTCAATCCATGACAATAATGGTCAATCCATGAGCAATCCATGACCATAATGAGCGTGTCGTGGTCAATCCATGACAATAATGGTAAATCCATGAGCAATCCATGACCATAATGAGCGAGTCGTGGTCAATCCATGACAATAATGGTCATTCCATGAGCAATCCATGACCATAATGAGCGTGTCATTGTCAATCCATGACAATAATGGTCAATTCATGAGCAATCCATGACCATAATGAGCATGTCAGGGTCAATCCATTACATTAATGGTCAATCCATGAGCAATCCATGACCATAATGAGCGTGTCATGGTCAATGCATGACAATAATGTCAATCCATGAGCAATCCATGACCATAATGAACGTGTCGTGGTCAATCCATCACAATAATGGTCAATCCGTGAGCAATCCATGACCATAATGAGCGTGTCATGGTCAATCCATGACAATAATGGTCAATCCATGAGCAATCCATGTCCATAATGAGCGTGTCATGGTCAATCCATGACAATAATGTCAATCCATGAGATTTCCATGACCATAATGAGCGTGTCATGGTCAATCCATGACAATAATGTCAATCCATGAGCAATCCATGACCATAATGAGCGTGTCATGGTCAGTCCATGACAATAATGTCAATCCATGAGCAATCCATGACCATAGTGAGCGTGTCATGGTCAATCCATGACAATAATGGTCAATCCATGAGCAATCCATGACCATAATGAGCGTGTCGTGGTCAATCCATGACAATAATGGTCAATCCATGAGCAATCCATGACCATAATGAGCGTGTCGTGGTCAATCCATGACAATTATGGTCAATCCATGAGCAATCCATGACCATAATGAGCGTGTCGTGGTCAATCCATGACAATAATGGTCAATCCATGAGCAATCTATGACCATAATGAGCGTGTCGTGGGCAATCCATGACAATAATGGTCATTCCATGAGCAATCCATGACCAGAATGAGCGTGTCGTGGTCAATCCATGACAATAATGGTCAATTCATGAGCAATCCATGACCATAATATGCGTGTCATGGTCAATCCATGACAATAATTGTCAATCAATGAGCAATCCATGACCATAATGAGCGTGTCATGGTCAATCCATGAAAATAATGGTCCATCCATTAGCAATCCATAACCATAATGAGCCTGTCGTGGTCAATCCATTACAATAATGGTCAATCCATTAGCAATCCATGACCATAATTAGCGTGTCATGGTCAATCCATGTTAATAATGGTCAATCCATGAGCAATCCATGACCATAATGAGCGTGTCATGGTCAGTCCATGACAATAATGGTCAATCAATGAGCAATCCATGACCATAATGACCGTGCCATGGTCAATCCATGACAATAATGGTCCATCCACGAGCAATCCATAACCATAATGAGCGTGTCGTGGTCAATCCTTGACAATAATGGTCAATCCATGAGCAATCCATGATCATAATGTGCGTGTCGTGGTCAATCCATGACAATAATTGTCAATCCATGAGCAATCCATGACCATCATGAGCGTGTCGTGGTCAATCCATGACAATAATGGTCAATCCATGAGCAATCCATGATCATAATGAGCATGTCATGGACAATCCATGACAATAATGGTCAATCCATGAGCAATACATGACCATAATGAGCATGTCATGGTCAATCCAAGACAATAATGGTCAATCAATGAGCAATCCATGACCATGATGAGTGTGTCGTGGTCAATCCATGACAATAATGGTCAATCCATGAGCAATCCATGATCATAATGAGCCTGTCGTGGTCAATCCATGACAATAATGGTCAATCCATGAGCAATCCATGACCATAATGAGCGTGTCATGGTCAATCCATGACAATAATTGTCAATCCATGAGCAATCCATGACCATAATGAGCGTGTCGTGGTCAATCCATGACAATAATGGTAAATCCATGAGCAATCCATGACCATAATGAGCGAGTCGTGGTCAATCCATGACAATAATGGTCATTCCATGAGCAATCCATGACCATAATGAGCGTGTCATTGTCAATCCATGACAATAATGGTCAATTAATGAGCAATCCATGACCATAATGAGCATGTCAGGGTCAATCCATTACATTAATGGTCAATCCATGAGCAATCGATGACCATAATGAGAGTGTCATGGTCAATCCATTACATTAATGGTCAATCCATGAGCAATCCATGACCATAATGAGAGTGTCATGGTCAATGAATGACAATAATGTCAATCCATGAGCAATCCATGACCATAATGAGCGTGTCGTTGTCAATCCATCACAATAATGGTCAATCCGTGAGCAATCCATGACCATAATGAGCGTGTCATGGTCAATCCATGACAATAATGGTCAATCCATGAGATTTCCATGTCCATAATGAGCGTGTCATGGTCAATCCATGACAATAATGTCAATCCATGAGCAATCCATGACCATAATGAGCGTGTCATGGTCAATCCATGACAATAATGGTCAATCCATGAGCAATCCATGACCCTAATGAGCGTGTTGTGGTCAATCCATGACAATAATGGTCAATCCATGAGCAATCCATGACCATAATGAGCGTGTCGTGGTCAATCCATGACAATAATGGTCAATCCATGAACAATCCATGACCATAGTGAGCGTGTCATGGTCAATCCATGACAATAATGGTCAATCCATGAGCAATCCATGACCATGATGAGCGTGTCGTGGTCAATCCATGACAATAATGGTCAATCCATGAACAATCCATGACCATAGTGAGCATGTCATGGCCAATCCATGACAATAATGGTCAATCCATGAGCAATCCATGACCATGATGAGCGTGTCGTGCTCAATCCATGACAATAATGGTCAATCCATGAGCAATCCATGACCATAATGACCGTGCCATGGTCAGTCCATGACAATAATGGTCAATCAATGAGCAATCCATGACCATAATGACCGTGCCATGGTCAATCCATGACAATAATGGTCCATCCACGAGCAATCCATAACCATAATGAGCGTGTCGTGGTCAATCCTTGACAATAATGGTCAATCCATGAGCAATCCATGATCATAATGTGCGTGTCGTGGTCAATCCATGACAATAATTGTCAATCCATGAGCAATCCATGACCATCATGAGCGTGTCGTGCTCAATCCATGACAATAATGGTCAATCCATGAGCAATCCATGACCATAATGAGCGTGTCATGGTCAGTCCATGACAATAATGGTCAATCAATGAGCAATCCATGACCATAATGACCGTGCCATGGTCAATCCATGACAATAATGGTCCATCCACGAGCAATCCATAACCATAATGAGCGTGTCGTGGTCAATCCTTGACAATAATGGTCAATCCATGAGCAATCCATGATCATAATGTGCGTGTCGTGGTCAATCCATGACAATAATTGTCAATCCATGAGCAATCCATGACCATCATGAGCGTGTCGTGGTCAATCCATGACAATAATGGTCAATCCATGAGCAATCCATGATCATAATGAGCATGTCATGGTCAATCCATGACAATAATGGTCAATCCATGAGCAATCCATGACCATAATGAGCATGTCATGGTCAATCCAAGACAATAATGGTCAATCAATGAGCAATCCATGACCATGATGAGCGTGTCGTGGTCAATCCATGACAATAATGGTCAATCCATGAGCAATCCATGATCATAATGAGCCTGTCGTGGTCAATCCATGACAATAATGGTCAATCCATGAGCAATCCATGACCATAATGAGCGTGTCATGGTCAATCCATGACAATAATGGTCAATCCATGAGCAATCCATGACCATAATGAGCGTGTCGTGGTCAATCCATGACAATAATGGTAAATCCATGAGCAATCCATGACCATAATGAGCGAGTCGTGGTCAATCCATGACAATAATGGTCATTCCATGAGCAATCCATGACCATAATGAGCGTGTCATTGTCAATCCATGACAATAATGGTCAATTCATGAGCAATCCATGACCATAATGAGCATGTCAGGGTCAATCCATTACATTAATGGTCAATCCATGAGCAATCCATGACCATAATGAGCGTGTCATGGTCAATGCATGACAATAATGTCAATCCATGAGCAATCCATGACCATAATGAACGTGTCGTGGTCAATCCATCACAATAATGGTCAATCCGTGAGCAATCCATGACCATAATGAGCGTGTCATGGTCAATCCATGACAATAATGGTCAATCCATGAGCAATCCATGTCCATAATGAGCGTGTCATGGTCAATCCATGACAATAATGTCAATCCATGAGATTTCCATGACCATAATGAGCGTGTCATGGTCAATCCATGACAATAATGTCAATCCATGAGCAATCCATGACCATAATGAGCGTGTCATGGTCAGTCCATGACAATAATGTCAATCCATGAGCAATCCATGACCATAGTGAGCGTGTCATGGTCAAATCAAGACAATAATGGTCAATCCATGAGCAATCCATGACCATAATGAGCGTGTCGTGGTCAATCCATGACAATAATGGTCAATCCATGAGCAATCCATGACCATAATGAGCGTGTCGTGGTCAATCCATGACAATTATGGTCAATCCATGAGCAATCCATGACCATAATGAGCGTGTCGTGGTCAATCCATGACAATAATGGTCAATCCATGAGCAATCTATGACCATAATGAGCGTGTCGTGGGCAATCCATGACAATAATGGTCATTCCATGAGCAATCCATGACCAGAATGAGCGTGTCGTGGTCAATCCATGACAATAATGGTCAATTCATGAGCAATCCATGACCATAATATGCGTGTCATGATCAATCCATGACAATAATTGTCAATCAATGAGCAATCCATGACCATAATGAGCGTGTCATGGTCAATCCATGAAAATAATGGTCCATCCATTAGCAATCCATAACCATAATGAGCCTGTCGTGGTCAATCCATTACAATAATGGTCAATCCATGAGCAATCCATGACCATAATAAGCGTGTCATGGTCAGTCCATGACAATAATGGTCAATCCATTAGCAATCCATGACCATAATTAGCGTGTCATGGTCAATCCATGTTAATAATGGTCAATCCATGAGCAATCCATGACCATAATGAGCGTGTCATGGTCAGTCCATGACAATAATGGTCAATCAATGAGCAATCCATGACCATAATGACCGTGCCATGGTCAATCCATGACAATAATGGTCCATCCACGAGCAATCCATAACCATAATGAGCGTGTCGTGGTCAATCCTTGACAATAATGGTCAATCCATGAGCAATCCATGATCATAATGTGCGTGTCGTGCTCAATCCATGACAATAATTGTCAATCCATGAGCAATCCATGACCATCATGAGCGTGTCGTGGTCAATCCATGACAATAATGGTCAATCCATGAGCAATCCATGATCATAATGAGCATGTCATGGACAATCCATGACAATAATGGTCAATCCATGAGCAATCCATGACCATAATGAGCATGTCATGGTCAATCCAAGACAATAATGGTCAATCAATGAGCAATCCATGACCATGATGAGTGTGTCGTGGTCAATCCATGACAATAATGGTCAATCCATGAGCAATCCATGATCATAATGAGCCTGTCGTGGTCAATCCATGACAATAATGGTCAATCCATGAGCAATCCATGACCATAATGAGCGTGTCATGGTCAATCCATGACAATAATTGTCAATCCATGAGCAATCCATGACCATAATGAGCGTGTCGTGGTCAATCCATGACAATAATGGTAAATCCATGAGCAATCCATGACCATAATGAGCGAGTCGTGGTCAATCCATGACAATAATGGTCATTCCATGAGCAATCCATGACCATAATGAGCGTGTCATTGTCAATCCATGACAATAATGGTCAATTAATGAGCAATCCATGACCATAATGAGCATGTCAGGGTCAATCCATTACATTAATGGTCAATCCATGAGCAATCGATGACCATAATGAGAGTGTCATGGTCAATCCATTACATTAATGGTCAATCCATGAGCAATCCATGACCATAATGAGAGTGTCATGGTCAATGAATGACAATAATGTCAATCCATGAGCAATCCATGACCATAATGAGCGTGTCGTTGTCAATCCATCACAATAATGGTCAATCCGTGAGCAATCCATGACCATAATGAGCGTGTCATGGTCAATCCATGACAATAATGGTCAATCCATGAGATTTCCATGTCCATAATGAGCGTGTCATGGTCAATCCATGACAATAATGTCAATCCATGAGCAATCCATGACCATAATGAGCGTGTCATGGTCAATCCATGACAATAATGGTCAATCCATGAGCAATCCATGACCCTAATGAGCGTGTTGTGGTCAATCCATGACAATAATGGTCAATCCATGAGCAATCCATGACCATAATGAGCGTGTCGTGGTCAATCCATGACAATAATGGTCATTCCATGAGCAATCCATGACCATAATGAGCGTGTCGTGGTCAATCCATGACAATAATGGTCAATCCATGAGCAATCCATGACCATAATGAGCGTGTCGTGGTCAATCCATGACAATAATGGTCAATCCATGAGCAATCCATGACCATAATGAGCGTGTCGTGGTCAATCCATGACAATAATGGTCATTCCATGAGCAATCCATGACCATAATGAGCGTGCCGTGGTCAATCCATGACAATAATGGTCAATTCATAAGCAATCCATGACCATAATACGCGTGTCATGGTCAATCCATGACAATAATTGTCAATCAATAAGCAATCCATGACCATAATGAGCGTGTCATGGTCAATGCATGACAATAATGTCAATACATGGGCAATCCATGACCATAATAAACGTGTCGTGGTCAATCCATCACAATAACGGTCAATCCGTGAGCAATCCATGACCATAATGAGCGTGTCATGGTCAATCCATGACAATAATGGTCAATCCATGAGCAATCCATGTCCATAATGAGCGTGTCATGGTCAATCCATGACAATAATGTCAATCCATGAGCATTCCATGACCATAATGAGCGTGTCATGGTCAATCCATGACAATAATGTCAATCCATGAGCAATCCATGACCATAATGAGCGTGTCATGGTCAGTCCATGACAATAATGTCAATCCATGAGCAATCCATGACCATAGTGAGCGTGTCATGGTCAATCCATGACAATAATGGTCAATCCATGAGCAATCCATGACCATAATGAGCGTGTCGTGGTCAATCCATGACAATAATGGTCAATCCATGAGCAATCCATGACCATAATGAGCGTGTCGTGGGCAATCCATGACAATAATGGTCATTCCATGAGCAATCCATGACCATGATGAGCGTGTCGTGGTCAATCCATGACAATAATGGTCAATCCATGAGCAATCCATGACCATATTGAGCGTGTCGTGGTCAATCCATGACAATAATGGTCAATCCATGAGCAATCCATGACCATAATGAGCGTGTCGTGGTCAATCCATGACAATAATGGTCATTCGATGAGCAATCCATGACCATAATGAGCGTGTCGTGGTCAATCCATGACAATAATGGTCAATCCATGAGCAATCTATGACCATAATGAGCGTGTCGTGGGCAATCCATGACAATAATGGTCATTCCATGAGCAATCCATGACCAGAATGAGCGTGTCGTGGTCAATCCATGACAATAATGGTCAATTCATGAGCAATCCATGACCATAATATGCGTGTCATGGTCAATCCATGACAATAATTGTCAATCAATGAGCAATCCATGACCATAATGAGCGTGTCATGGTCAATCCATGAAAATAATGGTCCATCCATTAGCAATCCATAACCATAATGAGCCTGTCGTGGTCAATCCATTACAATAATGGTCAATCCATGAGCAATCCATGACCATAATAAGCGTGTCATGGTCAGTCCATGACAATAATGGTCAATCCATTAGCAATCCATGACCATAATTAGCGTGTCATGGTCAATCCATGTTAATAATGGTCAATCCATGAGCAATCCATGACCATAATGAGCGTGTCATGGTCAGTCCATGACAATAATGGTCAATCAATGAGCAATCCATGACCATAATGACCGTGCCATGGTCAATCCATGACAATAATGGTCCATCCACGAGCAATCCATAACCATAATGAGCGTGTCGTGGTCAATCCTTGACAATAATGGTCAATCCATGAGCAATCCATGATCATAATGTGCGTGTCGTGGTCAATCCATGACAATAATTGTCAATCCATGAGCAATCCATGACCATCATGAGCGTGTCGTGGTCAATCCATGACAATAATGGTCAATCCATGAGCAATCCATGATCATAATGAGCATGTCATGGACAATCCATGACAATAATGGTCAATCCATGAGCAATCCATGACCATAATGAGCATGTCATGGTCAATCCAAGACAATAATGGTCAATCAATGAGCAATCCATGACCATGATGAGTGTGTCGTGGTCAATCCATGACAATAATGGTAAATCCATGAGCAATCCATGACCATAATGAGCGTGTCGTGGTCAATCCATGACAATAATGGTCAATCCATGAGCAATCCATGACCATAATGAGCGTGTCGTGGTCAATCCATGACAATAATGGTAAATCCATGAGCAATCCATGACCATAATGAGCGAGTCGTGGTCAATCCATGACAATAATGGTCATTCCATGAGCAATCCATGACCATAATGAGCGTGTCATTGTCAATCCATGACAATAATTGTCAATCCATGAGCAATCCATGACCATAATGAGCGTGTCGTGGTCAATCCATGACAATAATGGTAAATCCATGAGCAATCCATGACCATAATGAGCCAGTCGTGGTCAATCCATGACAATAATGGTCATTCCATGAGCAATCCATGACCATAATGAGCGTGTCATTGTCAATCCATGACAATAATTGTCAATCCATGAGCAATCCATGACCATAATGAGCGTGTCGTGGTCAATCCATGACAATAATGGTAAATCCATGAGCAATCCATGACCATAATGAGCGTGTCGTGGTCAATCCATGACAATAATTGTCAATCCATGAGCAATCCATGACCATAATGAGCGTGTCGTGGTCAATCCATGACAATAATGGTAAATCCATGAGCAATCCATGACCATAATGAGCGTGTCGTGGTCAATCCATGACAATAATGGTAAATCCATGAGCAATCCATGACCATAATGAGCGAGTCGTGGTCAATCCATGACAATAATGGTCATTCCATGAGCAATCCATGACCATAATGAGCGTGTCATTGTCAATCCATGACAATAATGGTCAATTAATGAGCAATCCATGACCATAATGAGCATGTCAGGGTCAATCCATTACATTAATGGTCAATCCATGAGCAATCGATGACCATAATGAGAGTGTCATGGTCAATCCATTACATTAATGGTCAATCCATGAGCAATCCATGACCATAATGAGCGTGTCGTGGTCAATCCATGACAATAATGGTAAATCCATGAGCAATCCATGACCATAATGAGCGAGTCGTGGTCAATCCATGACAATAATGGTCATTCCATGAGCAATCCATGACCATAATGAGCGTGTCATGGTCAATCCATGACAATAATTGTCAATCCATGAGCAATCCATGACCATAATGAGCGTGTCGTGGTCAATCCATGACAATAATGGTAAATCCATGAGCAATCCATGACCATAATGAGCGAGTCGTGGTCAATCCATGACAATAATGGTCATTCCATGAGCAATCCATGACCATAATGAGCGTGTCATTGTCAATCCATGACAATAATTGTCAATCCATGAGCAATCCATGACCATAATGAGCGTGTCGTGGTCAATCCATGACAATAATGGTAAATCCATGAGCAATCCATGACCATAATGAGCGTGTCGTGGTCAATCCATGACAATAATTGTCAATCCATGAGCAATCCATGACCATAATGAGCGTGTCGTGGTCAATCCATGACAATAATGGTAAATCCATGAGCAATCCATGACCATAATGAGCGTGTCGTGGTCAATCCATGACAATAATGGTAAATCCATGAGCAATCCATGACCATAATGAGCGAGTCGTGGTCAATCCATGACAATAATGGTCATTCCATGAGCATTCCATGACCATAATGAGCGTGTCATTGTCAATCCATGACAATAATGGTCAATTAATGAGCAATCCATGACCATAATGAGCATGTCAGGGTCAATCCATTACATTAATGGTCAATCCATGAGCAATCGATGACCATAATGAGAGTGTCATGGTCAATCCATTACATTAATGGTCAATCCATGAGCAATCCATGACCATAATGAGAGTGTCATGGTCAATGAATGACAATAATGTCAATCCATGAGCAATCCATGACCATAATGAGCGTGTCGTTGTCAATCCATCACAATAATGGTCAATCCGTGAGCAATCCATGACCATAATGAGCGTGTCATGGTCAATCCATGACAATAATGGTCAATCCATGTGCAATCCATGTCCATAATGAGCGTGTCATGGTCAATCCATGACAATAATGTCAATCCATGAGCAATCCATGACCATAATGAGCGTGTCATGGTCAATCCATGACAATAATGGTCAATCCATGAGCAATCCATGACCCTAATGAGCGTGTTGTGGTCAATCCATGACAATAATGGTCAATCCATGAGCAATCCATGACCATAATGAGCGTGTCGTGGTCAATCCATGACAATAATGGTCATTCCATGAGCAATCCATGACCATAATGAGCGTGTCGTGGTCAATCCATGACAATAATGGTCAATCCATGAGCAATCCATGACCATAATGAGCGTGTCGTGGTCAATCCATGACAATAATGGTCAATCCATGAGCAATCCATGACCATAATGAGCGTGTCGTGGTCAATCCATGACAATAATGGTCATTCCATGAGCAATCCATGACCATAATGAGCGTGCCGTGGTCAATCCATGACAATAATCGTCAATTCATGTGCAATCCATGACCATAATACGCGTGTCATGGTCAATCCATGACAATAATTGTCAATCAATGAGCAATCCATGACCATAATGAGCGTGTCATGGTCAATGCATGACAATAATGTCAATCCATGGGCAATCCATGACCATAATGCACGTGTCGTGGTCAATCCATCACAATAATGGTCAATCCGTGAGCAATCCATGACCATAATGAGCGTGTCATGGTCAATCCATGACAATAATGGTCAATCCATGAGCAATCCTTGTCCATAATGAGCGTGTCATGGTCAATCCATGACAATAATGTCAATCCATGAGCATTCCATGACCATAATGAGCGTGTCATGGTCAATCCATGACAATAATGTCAATCCATGAGCAATCCATGACCATAATGAGCGTGTCATGGTCAGTCCATGACAATAATGTCAATCCATGAGCAATCCATGACCATAGTGAGCGTGTCATGGTCAATCCATGACAATAATGGTCAATCCATGAGCAATCCATGACCATAATGAGCGTGTCGTGGTCAATCCATGACAATAATGGTCAATCCATGAGCAATCCATGACCATAATGAGCGTGTCGTGGGCAATCCATGACAATAATGGTCATTCCATGAGCAATCCATGACCATGATGAGCGTGTCGTGGTCAATCCATGACAATAATGGTCAATCCATGAGCAATCCATGACCATAATGAGTGTGTCGTGGTCAATCCATGACAATTATGGTCAATCCATGAGCAATCCATGACCATAATGAGCGTGTCGTGGTCAATCCATGACAATAATGGTCAATCCATGAGCAATCCATGACCATAATGAGCGTGTCGTGGGCAATCCATGACAATAATGGTCATTCCATGAGCAATCCATGACCAGAATGAGCGTGTCGTGGTCAATCCATGACAATACTGGTCAATTCATGAGCAATCCATGACCATAATATGCGTGTCATGGTCAACCCATGACAATAATGGTCAATCAATGAGCAATCCATGACCATAATGAGCGTGTCATGGTCAATCCATGAAAATAATGGTCCATCCATTAGCAATCCATAACCATAATGAGCCTGTCGTGGTCAATCCATTACAATAATGGTCAATCCATGAGCAATCCATGACCATAATGAGCATGTTGTGGTCAATCCATGACAATAATTGTCAGTCCATGAGCAATCCATGACCATAATGAGCATTTCAGGGTCAATCCATTACATTAATGGTCAATCCATGAGCAATACATGACCATAATGAGCGTGTCATGGTCAATGCATGACAATAATGTCAATCCATGAGCAATCCATGACCATAATGAGCGTGTCGTTGTCAATCCATCACAACAATGGTCAATCCGTGAGCAATCCATGACCATAATGAGCGTGTAATGGTCAATCCATGACAATAATGGTCAATCCATGAGCAATCCATGTCCATAATGAGCGTGTCATGGTCAATCCATGACAATAATGTCAATCCATGAGCAATCCATGACCATAATGACGTGTCATGGTCAGTCCATGACAATAATGTCAATCCATGAGCAATCCATGACCATAGTGAGCGTGTCATGGTCAATCCATGACAATAATGGTCAATCCATGAGCAATCCATGACCATAATGAGCGTGTCGTGGTCAATCCATGACAATAATGGTCAATCCATGAGCAATCCATGACCATAATGAGCGTGTCGTGCTCAATCCATGACAATTATGGTCAATCCATGAGCAATCCATGACCATAATGAGCGTGTGGTGGTCAATCCAAAACAATAATGGTCAATCCATGAGCAATCCATGACCATAATGAGCGTGTCGTGGGCAATCCATGAGAATAATGGTCACTCCATGAGCAATCCATGACCAGAATGAGCCTGTCGTGGTCAATCCATTACAATAATGGTCAATCCATGAGCAATCCATGACCATAATAAGCGTGTCATGGTCAGTCCATGACAATAATGGTCAATCCATTAGCAATCCATGACCATAATTAGCGTGTCATGGTCAATCCATGTTAATAATGGTCAATCCATGAGCAATCCATGACCATAATGAGCGTGTCATGGTCAGCCCATGACAATAATGGTCAATCAATGAGCAATCCATGACCATAATGACCGTGCCATGGTCAATCCATGACAATAATGGTCCATCCACGAGCAATCCATAACCATAATGAGCGTGTCGTGGTCAATCCTTGACAATAATGGTCAATCCATGAGCAATCCATGATCATAATGTGCGTGTCGTGGTCAATCCATGACACATAATTGTCAATCCATGAGCAATCCATGACCATCATGAGCGTGTCGTGGTCAATCCATGACAATAATGGTCAATCCATGAGCAATCCATGATCATAATGAGCATGTCATGGACAATCCATGACAATAATGGTCAATCCATGAGCAATCCATGACCATAATGAGCATGTCATGGTCAATCCAAGACAATAATGGTCAATCAATGAGCAATCCATGACCATGATGAGTGTGTCGTGGTCAATCCATGACAATAATGGTCAATCCATGAGCAATCCATGATCATAATGAGCCTGTCGTGGTCAATCCATGACAATAATGGTCAATCCATGAGCAATCCATGACCATAATGAGCGTGTCATGGTCAATCCATGACAATAATTGTCAATCCATGAGCAATCCATGATCATAATGAGCGTGTCGTGGTCAATCCATGACAATAATTGTAAATCCATGAGCAATCCATGACCATAATGAGCGAGTCGTGGTCAATCCATGACAATAATGGTCATTCCATGAGCAATCCATGACCATAATGAGCGTGTCATTGTCAATCCATGACAATAATGGTCAATTAATGAGCAATCCATGACCATAATGAGCATGTCAGGGTCAATCCATTACATTAATGGTCAATCCATGAGCAATCGATGACCATAATGAGAGTGTCATGGTCAATCCATTACATTAATGGTCAATCCATGAGCAATCCATGACCATAATGAGAGTGTCATGGTCAATGCATGACAATAATGTCAATCCATGAGCAATCCATGACCATAATGAGCGTGTCGTTGTCAATCCATCACAATAATGGTCAATCCGTGAGCAATCCATGACCATAATGAGCGTGTCATGGTCAATCCATGACAATAATGGTCAATCCATGAGCAATCCATGTCCATAATGAGCGTGTCATGGTCAATCCATGACAATAATGTCAATCCATGAGCAATCCATGACCATAATGAGCGTGTCATGGTCAATCCATGACAATAATGGTCAATCCATGAGCAATCCATGACCCTAATGAGCGTGTTGTGGTCAATCCATGACAATAATGGTCAATCCATGAGCAATCCATGACCATAATGAGCGTGTCGTGGTCAATCCATGACAATAATGGTCATTCCATGAGCAATCCATGACCATAATGAGCGTGTCGTGGTCAATCCATGACAATAATGGTCAATCCATGAGCAATCCATGACCATAATGAGCGTGTCGTGGTCAATCCATGACAATAATGGTCATTCCATGAGCAATCCATGACCATAATGAGCGTGCCGTGGTCAATCCATGACAATAATGGTCAATTCATGAGCAATCCATGACCATAATACGCGTGTCATGGTCAATCCATGACAATAATTGTCAATCAATGAGCAATCCATGACCATAATGAGCGTGTCATGGTCAATGCATGACAATAATGTCAATCCATGGGCAATCCATGACCATAATGAACGTTTCGTGGTCAATCCATCACAATAATAGTCAATCCGTGAGCAATCCATGACCATAATGAGCGTGTCATGGTCAATCCATGACAATAATGGTCAATCCATGAGCAATCCATGTCCATAATGAGCGTGTCATGGTCAATCCATGACAATAATGTCAATCCATGAGCATTCCATGACCATAATGAGCGTGTCATGGTCAATCCATGAAAATAATGTCAATCCATGAGCAATCCATGACCATAATGAGCGTGTCATGGTCAGTCCATGACAATAATGTCAATCCATGAGCAATCCATGACCATAGTGAGCGTGTCATGGTCAATCCATGACAATAATGGTCAATCCATGAGCAATCCATGACCATAATGAGCGTGTCGTGGTCAATCCATGACAATAATGGTCAATCCATGAGCAATCCATGACCATAATGAGCGTGTCGTGGGCAATCCATGACAATAATGGTCATTCCATGAGCAATCCATGACCGTGATGAGCGTGTCGTGGTCAATCCATGACAATAATGGTCAATCCATGAGCAATCCATGACCATAATGAGTGTGTCGTGGTCAATCCTTGACAATTATGGTCAATCCATGAGCAATCCATGACCATAATGAGCGTGTCGTGGTCAATCCATGACAATAATGGTCAATCCATGAGCAATCCATGACCATAATGAGCGTGTCGTGGGCAATCTATGACAATAATGGTCATTCCATGAGCAATCCATGACCAGAATGAGCGTGTCGTGGTCAATCCATGACAATAATGGTCAATTCATGAGCAATCCATGACCATAATATGCGTGTCATGGTCAATCCATGACAATAATTGTCAATCAATGAGCAATCCATGACCATAATGAGCGTGTCATGGTCAATCCATGAAAATAATGGTCCATCCATTAGCAATCCATAACCATAATGAGCCTGTCGTGGTCAATCCATTACAATAATGGTCAATCCATGAGCAATCCATGACCATAATGAGCATGTTGTGGTCAATCCATGACAATAATTGTCAGTCCATGAGCAATCCATGACCATAATGAGCATTTCAGGGTCAATCCATTACATTAATGGTCAATCCATGAGCAATACATGACCATAATGAGCGTGTCATGGTCAATGCATGACAATAATGTCAATCCATGAGCAATCCATGACCATAATGAGCGTGTCGTTGTCAATCCATCACAACAATGGTCAATCCGTGAGCAATCCATGACCATAATGAGCGTGTCATGGTCAATCCATGACAATAATGGTCAATCCATGAGCAATCCATGTCCATAATGAGCGTGTCATGGTCAATCCATGACAATAATGTCAATCCATGAGCAATCCATGACCATAGTGAGCGTGTCATGGTCAATCCATGACAATAATGTCAATCCATGAGCAATCCATGACCATAATGAGCATGTCATGGTCAGTCCATGACAATAATGTCAATCAATGAGCAATCCATGACCATAGTGAGCGTATCATGGTCAATCCATGACAATAATGGTCAATCCATGAGCAATCCATGACCATAATGAGCGTGTCGTGGTCAATCCATGACAATAATGGTCAATCCATGAGCAATCCATGACCATAATGAGCGTGTCGTGGTCAATCCATGACAATTATGGTCAATCCATGAGCAATCCATGACCATAATGAGCGTTTCGTGGTCAATCCATGACAATAATGGTCAATCCATGAGCAATCCATGACCATAATGAGCGTGTCGTGGGCAATCCATGACAATAATGGTCATTCCATGAGCAATCCATGACCAGAATGAGTGTGTCGTGGTCAATCCATGACAATAATGGTCAATTCATGAGCAATCCATGACCATAATATGCGTGTCATGGTCAATCCATGACAATAATTGTCAATCAATGAGCATTCCATGACCATAATGAGCGTGTCATGGTCAATCCATGAAAATAATGGTCCATCCATTAGCAATCCATAACCATAATGAGCCTGTCGTGCTCAATCCATTACAATAATGGTCAATCCATGAGCAATCCATGACCATAATGAGCATGTTGTGGTCAATCCATGACAATAATTGTCAGTCCATGAGCAATCCATGACCATAATGAGCATGTCAGGGTCAATCCATTACATTAATGGTCAATCCATGAGCAATCCATGACCATAATGATCGTTTCATGGTCAATGCATGACAATAATGTCAATCCATGAGCAATCCATGACCATAATGAGCGTGTCGTTGTCAATCCATCACAACAATGGTCAATCCGTGAGCAATCCATGACCATAATGAGCGTGTCATGGTCAATCCATCACAATAATGGTCAATCCGTGAGCAATCCATGACCATAATGAGCGTTTCATGGTCAATCCATGACAATAATGGTCAATCCATGAGCAATCCATGTCCATAATGAGCGTGTCATGGTCAATCCATGACAATAATGTCAATCCATGAGCAATCCATGACCATAATGAGCGTGTCATGGTCAGTCCATGACAATAATGTCAATCAATGAGCAATCCATGACCATAGTGAGCGTATCATGGTCAATCCATGACAAAAATGGTCAATCCATGAGCAATCCATGACCATAATGAGCGTGTCGTGGTCAATCCTTGACAATAATGGTCAATCCATGAGCAATCCATGACCATAATGAGCGTGCCGTGGTCAATCCATGACAATAATGGTCAATTCATGAGCAATCCATGACCATAATATGCGTGTCATGGTCAATCCATGACAATAATTGTCAATCAATGAGCAATCCATGACCATAATGAGCGTGTCATGGTCAATGCATGACAATTATGTCAATCCATGGGCAATCCATGACCATAATGAACGTGTCGTGGTCAATCCATCACAATAATGGTCAATCCGTGAGCAATCCATGACCATAATGAGCGTGTCATGGTCAATCCATGACAATAATGGTCAATCCATGAGCAATCCATGTCCATAATGAGCGTGTCATGGTCAATCCATGACAATAATGTCAATCCATGAGCATTCCATGACCATAATGAGCGTGTCATGGTCAATCCATGACAATAATGTCAATCCATGAGCAATCCATGACCATAATGAGCGTGTCATGGTCAGTCCATGACAATAATGTCAATCCATGAGCAATCCATGACCATAGTGAGCGTGTCATGGTCAATCCATGACAATAATGGTCAATCCATGAGCAATCCATGACCATAATGAGCGTGTCGTGGTCAATCCATGACAATAATGGTCAATCCATGAGCAATCCATGACCATAATGAGCGTGTCGTGGGCAATCCATGACAATAATGGTCATTCCATGAGCAATCCATGACCATGATGAGCGTGTCGTGGTCAATCCATGACAATAATGGTCAATCCATGAGCAATCCATGACCATAATGAGTGTGTTGTGGTCAATCCATGACAATTATGGTCAATCCATGAGCAATCCATGACCATAATGAGCGTGTCGTGGTCAATCCATGACAATAATGGTCAATCCATGAGCAATCCATGACCTTAATGAGCGTGTCGTGGGCAATCCATGACAATAATGGTCATTCCATGAGCAATCCATGACCAGAATGAGCGTGTCGTGGTCAATCCATGACAATAATGGTCAATTCATGAGCAATCCATGACCATAATATGTGTGTCATGGTCAATCCATGACAATAATTGTCAATCAATGAGCAATCCATGACCATAATGAGCGTGTCATGGTCAATCCATGAAAATAATGGTCCATCCATTAGCAATCCATAACCATAATGAGCCTGTCGTGGTCAATCCATTACAATAATGGTCAATCCATGAGCAATCCATGACCATAATGAGCATGTTGTGGTCAATCCATGACAATAATTGTCAGTCCATGAGCAATCCATGACCATAATGAGCATTTCAGGGTCAATCCATTACATTAATGGTCAATCCATGAGCAATACATGACCATAATGAGCGTGTCATGGTCAATGCATGACAATAATGTCAATCCATGAGCAATCCATGACCATAATGAGCGTGTCGTTGTCAATCCATCACAACAATGGTCAATCCGTGAGCAATCCATGACCATAATGAGCGTGTCATGGTCAATCCATGACAATAATGGTCAATCCATGAGCAATCCATGTCCATAATGAGCGTGTCATGGTCAATCCATGACAATAATGTCAATCCATGAGCAATCCATGACCATAGTGAGCGTGTCATGGTCAATCCATGACAATAATGTCAATCCATGAGCAATCCATGACCATAATGAGCATGTCATGGTCAGTCCATGACAATAATGTCAATCAATGAGCAATCCATGACCATAGTGAGCGTATCATGGTCAATCCATGACAATAATGGTCAATCCATGAGCAATCCATGACCATAATGAGCGTGTCGTGGTCAATCCATGACAATAATGGTCAATCCATGAGCAATCCATGACCATAATGAGCGTGTCGTGGTCAATCCATGACAATTATGGTCAATCCATGAGCAATCCATGACCATAATGAGCGTTTCGTGGTCAATCCATGACAATAATGGTCAATCCATGAGCAATCCATGACCATAATGAGCGTGTCGTGGGCAATCCATGACAATAATGGTCATTCCATGAGCAATCCATGACCAGAATGAGTGTGTCGTGGTCAATCCATGACAATAATGGTCAATTCATGAGCAATCCATGACCATAATATGCGTGTCATGGTCAATCCATGACAATAATTGTCAATCAATGAGCATTCCATGACCATAATGAGCGTGTCATGGTCAATCCATGAAAATAATGGTCCATCCATTAGCAATCCATAACCATAATGAGCCTGTCGTGCTCAATCCATTACAATAATGGTCAATCCATGAGCAATCCATGACCATAATGAGCATGTTGTGGTCAATCCATGACAATAATTGTCAGTCCATGAGCAATCCATGACCATAATGAGCATGTCAGGGTCAATCCATTACATTAATGGTCAATCCATGAGCAATCCATGACCATAATGATCGTGTCATGGTCAATGCATGACAATAATGTCAATCCATGTGCAATCCATGACCATAATGAGCGTGTCGTTGTCAATCCATCACAACAATGGTCAATCCGTGAGCAATCCATGACCATAATGAGCGTGTCATGGTCAATCCATCACAATAATGGTCAATCCGTGAGCAATCCATGACCATAATGAGCGTTTCATGGTCAATCCATGACAATAATGGTCAATCCATGAGCAATCCATGTCCATAATGAGCGTGTCATGGTCAATCCATGACAATAATGTCAATCCATGAGCAATCCATGACCATAATGAGCGAGTCATGGTCAGTCCATGACAATAATGTCAATCAATGAGCAATCCATGACCATAGTGAGCGTATCATGGTCAATCCATGACAAAAATGGTCAATCCATGAGCAATCCATGACCATAATGAGCGTGTCGTGGTCAATCCTTGACAATAATGGTCAATCCATGAGCAATCCATGACCATAATGAGCGTGCCGTGGTCAATCCATGACAATAATGGTCAATTCATGAGCAATCCATGACCATAATATGCGTGTCATGGTCAATCCATGACAATAATTGTCAATCAATGAGCAATCCATGACCATAATGAGCGTGTCATGGTCAATGCATGACAATTATGTCAATCCATGGGCAATCCATGACCATAATGAACGTGTCGTGGTCAATCCATCACAATAATGGTCAATCCGTGAGCAATCCATGACCATAATGAGCGTGTCATGGTCAATCCATGACAATAATGGTCAATCCATGAGCAATCCATGTCCATAATGAGCGTGTCATGGTCAATCCATGACAATAATGTCAATCCATGAGCATTCCATGACCATAATGAGCGTGTCATGGTCAATCCATGACAATAATGTCAATCCATGAGCAATCCATGACCATAATGAGCGTGTCATGGTCAGTCCATGACAATAATGTCAATCCATGAGCAATCCATGACCATAGTGAGCGTGTCATGGTCAATCCATGACAATAATGGTCAATCCATGAGCAATCCATGACCATAATGAGCGTGTCGTGGTCAATCCATGACAATAATGGTCAATCCATGAGCAATCCATGACCATAATGAGCGTGTCGTGGGCAATCCATGACAATAATGGTCATTCCATGAGCAATCCATGACCATGATGAGCGTGTCGTGGTCAATCCATGACAATAATGGTCAATCCATGAGCAATCCATGACCATAATGAGTGTGTTGTGGTCAATCCATGACAATTATGGTCAATCCATGAGCAATCCATGACCATAATGAGCGTGTCGTGGTCAATCCATGACAATAATGGTCAATCCATGAGCAATCCATGACCTTAATGAGCGTGTCGTGGGCAATCCATGACAATAATGGTCATTCCATGAGCAATCCATGACCAGAATGAGCGTGTCGTGGTCAATCCATGACAATAATGGTCAATTCATGAGCAATCCATGACCATAATATGTGTGTCATGGTCAATCCATGACAATAATTGTCAATCAATGAGCAATCCATGACCATAATGAGCGTGTCATGGTCAATCCATGAAAATAATGGTCCATCCATTAGCAATCCATAACCATAATGAGCCTGTCGTGGTCAATCCATTACAATAATGGTCAATCCATGAGCAATCCATGACCATAATGAGCATGTTGTGGTCAATCCATGACAATAATTGTCAGTCCATGAGCAATCCATGACCATAATGAGCATGTCAGGGTCAATCCATTACATTAATGGTCAATCCATGAGCAATCCATGACCATAATGAGCGTGTCATGGTCAATGCATGACAATAATGTCAATCCATGAGCAATCCATGACCATAATGAGCGTGTCGTTGTCAACCCATCACAACATTGGTCAATCCGTGAGCAATCCATGACCATAATGAGCGTGTCATGGTCAATCCATCACAATAATGGTCAATCCGTGAGCAATCCATGACCATAATGAGCGTTTCATGGTCAATCCATGACAATAATGGTCAATCCATGAGCAATCCATGTCCATAATGAGCGTGTCATGGTCAATCCATGACAATAATGTCAATCCATGAGCATTCCATGACCATAATGAGCGTGTCATGGTCAATCCATGACAATAATGTCAATCCATGAGCAATCCATGACCATAATGAGCATGTCATGGTCAGTCCATGACAATAATGTCAATCCATGAGCAATCCATGACCATAATGAGCGTGTCATGGTCAATCCATGACAATAATGGTCAATCCATGAGCAATCCATGACCATAATGAGCGTGTCGTGGTCAATCCATGACAATAATGGTCAATCCATGAGCAATCCATGACCATAATGAGCGTGTCGTGGTAAATCCATGACAATAATGGTCAATCCATGAGCAATCCATGACCATAATGAGCGTGTCGTGGTCAATCCATTACACTAATGGTCAATCCATGAGCAATCCATGACCATAATGAGCGTGTTGTGGGCAATCCATGACAATAATGGTCATTCCATGAGTAATCCATGACCAGAATGAGCGTGTCGTGGTCAATCCATGACAATAATGGTCAATTCATGAGCAATCCATGACCATAATATGCGTGTCATGGTCAATCCATGACAATAATTGTCAATCAATGAGCAATCCATGACCATAATGAGCGTGTCATGGTCAATCCATGAAAATAATGGTCCATCCATGAGCAATCCATAACCATAATGAGCCTGTCGTGGTCAATCCATTACAATAATGGTCAATCCATGAGCAATCCATGACCATAATGAGCATGTTGTGGTCAATCCATGACAATAATTGTCAGTCCATGAGCAATCCATGACCATAATG
Organism: Rattus norvegicus; assembly: GCF_036323735.1. Lineage (NCBI taxonomy): Eukaryota > Metazoa > Chordata > Mammalia > Rodentia > Muridae > Rattus > Rattus norvegicus. The sequence continues at coordinate 244,468 of NW_026947365.1, forward strand.
AGCATGTCAGGGTCAATCCATTACATTAATGATCAATCCATGAGCAATCCACTACCATAATGAGAGTGTCATGGTCAATGCATGACAATAATGTCAATCCATGAGCAATCCATGACCATAATGAGCGTGTCGTTGTCAATCCATCACAATAATGGTCAATCCGTGAGCAATCCATGACCATAATGAGCGTGTCATGGTCAACACATGACAATAATGGTCAATCCATGAGCAATCCATGTCCATAATGAGCGTGTCATGGTCAATCCATGACAATAATGTCAATCCATGAGCAATCCATGACCATAATGAGCGTGTCATGGTCAATCCATGACAATAATGGTCAATCCATGAGCAATCCATGACCCTAATGAGCGTGTTGTGGTCAATCCATGACAATAATGGTCAATCCATGAGCAATCCATGACCATAATGAGCGTGTCTTGGTCAATCCATGACAATAATGGTCATTCCATGAGCAATCCATGACCATAATGAGCGTGTCGTGGTCAATCCATGACAATAATGGTCAATCCATCAGCAATCCATGACCATAATGAGCGTGTCGTGGTCAATCCATGACAATAATGGTCAATCCATGAGCAATCCATGACCATAATGAGCGTGTCGTGGTCAATCCATGACAATAATGGTCATTCCATGAGCAATCCATGACCATAATGAGCGTGCCGTGGTCAATCCATGACAATAATGGTCAATTCATGAGCAATCCATGACCATAATATGCGTGTCATGGTCAATCCATGACAATAATTGTCAATCAATGAGCAATCCATGACCATAATGAGCGTGTCATGGTCAATCCATGACAATAATGTCAATCCATGAGCAATCCATGACCATAATGAGCGTGTCATGGTCAGTCCATGACAATAATGGTCAATCCATGAGCAATCCATGACCATAGTGAGCGTGTCATGGTCAATCCATGACAATAATGGTCAATCCATGACCAATCCATGACCATAATGAGCGTGTCGTGGTCAATCCATGACAATAATGGTCAATCCATGAGCAATCCATGACCATAATGAGCTAGTGTGGTGAATCCATGACAATAATGGTCAATCCATGAGCAATCCATGACCATAATGAGCGTGTCGTGGTCAATCCATGACAATAATGGTCAATCCATGAGCAATCCATGACCATAATGAGCGTGTCGTGGTCAATCCATGACAATAATGGTCATTCCATGAGCAATCCATGACCATAATGAGCGTGTCGTGGTCAATCCATGACAATAATGGTCAATTCATGAGCAATCCATGACCATAATATGCGTGTCATGGTCAATCCATGACAATAATTGTCAATCCATGAGCAATCCATGACCATAATGAGCGTGTTATGGTCAATCCATGAAAATAATCGTCCATCCATGAGCAATCCATAACCATAATGAGCCTGTCGTGGTCAATCCATTACAATAATGGTCAATCCATGAGCAATCCATGACCATAATGAGCATGTCGTGGTCAATCCATGACAATAATTGTCAGTCCATGAGCAATCCATGACCATAATGAGCATGTCAGGGTCAATCCATTACATTAATGGTCAATCCATGAGCAATCCATGACCATAATGAGCGTGTCGTTGTCAATCCATCACAATAATGGTCAATCCATGAGCAATCCATGACCATAATGAGCGTGTCATTGTCAATCCATGACAATAATGGTCAATCCATGAGCAATCCATGTCCATAATGAGCGTGTCATGGTCAATCCATGACAATAATGTCAATCCATGAGCAATCCATGACCATAATGAGCGTGTCATGGTCAATCCATGACAATAATGTCAATCCATGAGCAATCCATGACCATAATGAGCGTGTCATGGTCAGTCCATGACAATAATGGTCAATCCATGAGCAATCCATGACCATAGTGAGCGTGTCATGGTCAATCCATGACAATAATGGTCAATCCATGAGCAATCCATGACCATAATTAGCGTGTCGTGTTCAATCCATGACAATAAGGTCAATCCATGAGCAATTCATGACCATAATGAGCGTGTCATGGTCAATCCATGACAATAATGGTCATTCCATGAGCAATCCATGACAATAATGAGCGTGTCATGGTCAGTCACCTTGACCATGAGAGTTAGAGCTGACCCACTTATATCTTTTGATTATATCCGTTTCTTCTTTGTGACCTTTTTGTATTCCGTTTGCTCAAAACTCTTATTGAAAAGGGTAAAATGATTCTAAAGGCTACTCTTAGTTGCCAAGTATTCATCTGAGATTAGTTAAACCCCAACGATAGAGGGAATATGTGAGTAATTTTTGCATAGTATAAGGTCAATGTCAAATGTACTTCTTATATGGATCTTTGCAGTAGGATGTTGCATCTTTACCCTAGAACTTTATCAAGATCCATTCTTTATATTTATTTTTTCAGGCATCTGCAGATACATCCTTTTGAGGAATGAATCCTTCTCACTGGAGACCATAGAGATGACCTGCATTTCAATGAAAATTAAACGTCACTTCAACACATCAAAGCAAAATATCAAAGTGAGAATGGAATAAATTTATTAGGACAGTGTTTTGCAAACAACTTCTTTCACAAACAGCCTTGGAAGGAGAGTTCTGACATTTTGCATTTCATATTTGACCTTGCTGGGACTCGGACAGAATCAACTCACAACTGTTTGGGACTTCATGGGCCATTAAGCACTACAAACAGAGCTGAATGCATCATATGCTCTGCCGTCTGTGTTAATGTGGCTACAGTGCAGAACAACTATAATAAAGCTCTTCATCTGTTTTTCAAACATCATCCTCATACAAGTGTGGACGTCTGTGGGTTGCTGGATGGAGAGGTTGAGAACACTGGCTGAGAGCTGCAAATGCAGAAGTGGGATGGTACATGCTTCGGGCGTGAAAGGCCTTTGTGTAGATCATAAACAACTTCACAACATTCATTGCTTTAATAATCATTAGGAAGTGGACTTCTGTAAAATGACCTCAGCAGACCAGCATGGCAGAGAAACGGTAACTGATTCCCTGGAGATTTAAACACACTGGATTGTGAAACATGGACTTAGAGGTAGAGACATGTCAGCACATGAAGGCCGGATAATCAAACGTCTGTTGTCTCTCTTTTTTTTTTTCGGAGCTGGGGACCGAACTCAGGGCCTTGCGCTTACTAGGCAAGCGCTCTACCACTGAGC